>NW_024582392.1:604345-678484 GCF_018398535.1 Haplochromis burtoni
CTTTTTTCTCAGTGCATCAAGCTCCATTAGCACTGGGCACAGGACCACCCACAGTGTGTCAAATGGTAAGCCTTCAAATCGATTTTAACATTTGCGAAGTGGATGAAGGTGCAGGTAGCCAAATATGATGTGATGGTGGTCCCGGTATAACTTTCAGGTCTACAGTGAAATCGTAGAGCTTACAGCGTAGCGCTGGGTTTATACTCAGCTGCAGACACCACAAGGGAGTTCTTCGTTCCAGTTATAGATATTTGAAATCCGACTAAGGGTGCTTTAAGCGTGCATTGTAGTTTTGTGTGTCTGCAGAATTGTCTGAGTGGTTATAAAACATTTAAAAAAAAATCGAATCCGTCTGATGATGAAATGCGCATCATCCAGACCCAGGCAGGTTCGTGGACACGGAAACGATAGCACACATTTAAGCGTTCAGAAGTTCCAGGGAGCAAACTAAAAATAGCATCAAGTCAGGAAGCTGCCTTAACATGTCTAACAACAGGACTGTAAACATGAGATCATCCAAATTTTAATCAGAGAAGGTTTGTCACATTTATTTTTTGATCACTCCTCATATACAAGACAGAAAATAAAGAAAAGGACACAAGAATCTCCTAAATATTCCTTAAATATGCCTCCACCAAGGCAATGTGCAGGTTTATTTGCCCTGTTGAAAATCATTTTAATATACATAATCTTTAAGAAACATAATTGTGGCTACAATTATTTTTACTTATGCAAATTCATTCTCTTTCTCTTGATGAAAACCCTTCTTTTTAAAGTAGTGCTGTCAGCGTTAATCTAATTAAAATGACGTTAACGTCGCAACCGCATTAACGCGGCAAATCTCCGTTAACAAGTTAACGCGGATCGCCCCGTGCGTGGGGCTGCAACACGTGAGCGCGCTTAGCTTGTTAACGCGTTAGCGCCGTGCAGCCCGATGCATGGGGTGACCTTTTTTTAATCAGTATTAAAAGCCAGTCAGTAGTAATGTGTTTCGGCTTCTCCAATGCCTCCTCACTTTTAATGACATCAATGATTACCTTTGCATTTTTAAGTTGTTCTTTAAGCAACTGTAATTGTAACAATTTGCTTTTTTTTAAGCTTTTAAAGACCAAATCATGATTATATAACCATGAGAATAATCAATTAAAAGAAAATGTTCAGGTGCAGCCTCGTTTCCCTGTGTAAACTTTAAAGCAGCTTAGTCTGATTCCAGACGGTGACCTTAATAAATCGCTCACATGTGAAAAGATTCAAAGTATGCTCCGCAGTCCATTTCTGCGATCATAAAAACCCGGTAATGAAAACCATTTGTTGTGGCCCCTGTAAAGGCAGGTTTCGTACCGCTGTAAATACTCCACAGAGAGGTGCCGTCCTCTGCCAACCAGACGACGAGCTCTGCAGCCAGAGGAACGGCTGCACTTCGTCCACCGCTGCACCACATTTCCATGTGTGTCAGCAAAAGCCTTTACTACAGGTCTTCGGTGACTCATTTTCACATCAAACTGCTGAACCCTGACATGCCTGGAAAAAATGTGAAGCTAGAACAAGACATGCTGCTGACGCCAGACGAGCCGATCCAGGACAAAGGCTGCTACAGCGTCCAGTTTAGAGAGCTGCAACGAGGCCACTCTGAAACAGGTGAAACCAGCTCTGGCACAAAGATTAGTGACTTATCCAGCTAAATTTGGGATCAAGTCAGGATTTAGCAAGTCACCTATGTGCGCCATTCCACCACAGGAGCTTTTACGTAAAAGCTTAGCGAAATATCCACGTCTACACTCAGCCAGCTTTTTGTATTGGCACCCATATTACAAGGCTAAAAACAGGTAACTCCTCTTACTGAGTCAAAGACCAAATTTACACCAAGGTAGTTACATTAGTAAAAGTTGTTTCCCCTCAGTTTTTAACCTCTGTTTTCTTTTACTTTCCTAAAAAGCAGCCAAACCTCCTTTCGGATTTTCCAGCAAACAAACCACAGATCAAAATGTTTTACCCCCAAAATCTTTGGGAACTTTTAGCACTCTGGTGTTTTCCACTTTATAAGATTTTCAGCTTGTAGTTTTGGCCAACAAGGAGAATATTCAGAGGTAACTTGGATAATCTTTATACTGATTTTGCGATCTTTTACCTCTTTCTATTGAAAAATACAACACTTTGGTCAGAGCCACTGAATTTGTCTTAAGGCAGGCTCCTGACTGTGTTAAAAATGCACATAAAAACTCTATAAAATGCAGTAATCATGTTTTATCAGCTATTTGCAACATATTAGTCTGTTCCAGTTGTTTGGGTTCATCTTATATATTTCACGTTGCTCTAAGTAAGGCCTTCCTGCTGCAGTATCTATATATCCTCATGGGGATCATCATTTCATCCCCTACCATATTAAATTCTCTATCTGATGCTGCAGTTGGGGATTACGGTAGCTTGTAATTAACTACTCTGCCTCATTTCAAACAGAGATAGCAGTCATTCGGACGTTTAGCTCGGTGAAGGCTGATAACCCAAAGAAGATCCAGAGTGCGAAAAAACAAACAAACAGCAACACCAGAGAAAAGATGGAGCGCAACATGGACATTTTCTGCAAATTTGGCCACATCTGCTTGCCAGCCGCAGCAGCTCAAACTCAACCAGGATTCAGCCTTAGTAATCATCATCATCATCATCATCATCCACATCCTTTTCCCAAGTTCTGGCCAAGAAGAAGACCTATTTATGGTACAGACTATATGGAGGGTTACATATGGAGGGAGAGCTTTGTTTGAGCTCCAAAGGGGGGGAAAAGTGCTCTATATCTCTCTGACAAACAGTCGCGATGGGAAGATGTTTTTAAAGCTGTACGACTGGAGCTGATGGGCGAGGTTTTTGAAACAGGAAGCTCATGAGATTCTGAAAACACTGAAGCTGCAGAAGCGGCTCGCCAAGCACCTTGTGGGAGGCGAGTGGAGGGAAGGGGGGAGAGGGATTGAAGGAGTAAGGTGGGGGTGCATAAATCTCCTCAATAGCAACTTATTTTAAGACAAATGAAAATGAACTGCAGCAGTGCACAAAGACACACTGTTCAAGGCAGGCTGAATTAAAAAGAAAATCTCCCTCTGTCGCTATTCTTTAACCGCAGAGTCATCACGGGTCACGACTCCAAGTGTAAATCTGAGAGAGGAATCTTACAAGATTGTTCCTCCGTCCAAAACTAAACAAAATGTGGCCATTTAATCCTCTTGTTTTTTTGGCAAGGCAGGACGTGGTGGGGACCCGGTTAGCTCGCGAATTGATTAAAACTTCATTCCAAGCCATATTTTCTCTGGCCGGACGGATGAATCGAATGTTTGTTACAGCTGCGGCGGCTAAAGTGGTGTTTTGCCAGCTTCGATGTTTCACGACCGCAGATTCCTCTGTAGGGTGGCCTCTGCATTTGGTGGGAGCTCTATTAGCATTCCTCGAGCACGTTCAATCATGCATATTTTAGAGGCCACATTTGACACAGCAGGCTCCGGTGCAGTTTGCGCGAAGATGGAGAACACGAGGTCAGGGCCTCAGGCTGGCTGCTTGTGACTCATTTGGCTGATATTCTCTGTGATGTGCACACAAATAATCAGAATAAGCTTGGTGTTGAGGTGGCGGGGGTTCAGGGGGGAGTAAACAAAGGGCTTTGGGGGAAACAATGCAGGGGGAGATAACTCCTTTGATGTGAGTGTTTGCGCTGTGAGCGTGGAAACAGTTGGGATGAGGATGATGATGCCTTGCAGAGCTCCCCGTCAGTCCCGCCTCCTGCTGTGAGCTCCGTCTTACTGCGCCGACTCTGTAGGCAGCTGATGAATATTTGCTATGCTAATGCAGGAGTGCCTTTGGTGTATAACCATGGTAACTACACTACCTGCATGCATCAGACAGTGGGGTGATAAATGGCTGAACTGATAGCTGATAAGGAGCAAGGCCCAGCCCAGCCTAGCCTATCTTCAAAGCACGAAGAGGAGGTGGGGGGGATACGGAGGAGATAGGACGACTGCGGGAGGCTCTGACCTGTCTGCAAACCCCTACCAGACTTCAAATCGATTAAATTATTACCCGTTGCTCTTTCCTCCCACTTAAAGATGCGAACAACTAATAATAAACTGATATTTCACAGCCTGACTGACCTTGAATGTCTGAAAGGTCTGTTGAACCACATGTTATCTACCAAAGTCATGTCAGCTCTGAGGCCGAAAGGATTAGTTCGTTAACGCTCAAGCAACCGAGATATTTTAGTGACTTTTAGAAAAAAATAAATCACAGTATGGTCACTTATGACGATTTAATGGCTGCACTGTTGTTCATCATGTTATTCCATTTCCACTACCCGTGGCAGATATTCAGAATTATAGTTATTAATGGTTTTAAATCTTTTTTTAATGCAAAATCTTCATCATTTGAGTTGTTTTCATTATCGGTTTGGTCATTAAGTATCTGCCTCGAGGCTTCTGAGGCAGTAAATCTCGCTGCTCTAGTTCTGTTAGCTGTAAAACATGATAATGCAGTGATCCACACATGTTTGTGTCACACCTTCTTGCATCTGTTTCTCAGATTTATAAGACACATATGATTTATTAATGCAATTTGCTCCAATCTATTCCACAACTTAAGTCTAACTTTTCGGTCTTCTTTAACATAACCTCATTTTTATTTACGTTGTTTTACAATCAGTGTTTCATATGTAACAGTTTTGCGCTCTCTCGCAGTATAAGACCGTCACTATGCACCCGGGATGCTTTTACTTTAACCGTGTTGTTTATTTATTGCGGGCTGTTTTATTTTCACGCTTCATCCCACTGCTGTAACGCAACATTGATCTCACAAGCGAGAATAAAGAGTCTATCTATTAGAAAAGTAGAATAAAATGCACACCTCAATCTGTAAGGATGCAGAATCTCATATACACAAAGTGACTTTTTGCACAATACTCAGTCTTTCGCACATTTCTATTGCACTGTTGTGTCTTTGTTTTGGACTACATAAACTGCACATTGCACTTTATGTAGTCCTGTGTTGATTGTCTGTTATATGTCATACGTAGCATAGATCTTGGAGGAACGTTGTCTCGTTTCACTGTGTTCTGTACCACTGCACATGGTTGGAATGACAATAAAGCCACTTGACTTGATTGGCAGAAACTGCATTTTTCTGCCCCCTTGATCAACAAAAATATTTTATAGACTTAAGTAAATGGGATCCCAACTAGAAATAGTATTTTAAAGAACGACTTCATTAGGATTCTGGTGATTTTTCAGCAGTTGAATCTAAATATAATCACACTAGCATGTATAAATACACAGCTGGGGTCACTCAGTCACTTGACGGTTTGTACTGCAGATTAGCCAATCAGGAACTGTGTTGCTGTATCCTGTATCAGACACAGGAAATCTTTTATACCTCGTGCAATAATTTTGTACAACACGACACATCTGTCGAGCAGAGGATCCGCTGTAAACTCAGCCCGGCTGTGTTTAGCACACGTTGTGTCTGACATTGTGCTCCAGTTGTTGTTTTTTAACATTTACATGAATCCATTTTTAGTTCCATTTTCTCTCGTTTCAATTGTTTGACTTTATAGATTAGCAGCGATCGCCAAATTCGGAAAGTCCTGACAAACGACGATCAAAAAATTTTCTGCGACCCAACAAACTTTAATACCATCTCGTATCATCGCACAAGCCGAAGATTTCCGATGACTCATTCACAGACTTAGCTGATATTTCTTCTCCATTAACAGCTTTACTTCCTCTACCCGATGGCCACTCACTATGTTTGTAAGACAACCTCTGGATCACAAATAAGTCAGAAAATGAAGAATTATGTCGAACTGCTCTCCGTCTTTCAAAAAGAGCTTATTTTTATTTGTTTATTGTAAACTACTCCTAAAGCTGACCTGCACTTCCTCCTCGCCTCACCAGGCGAGATCCTATTATAGTTTTTCGTGTTATTAGTTATGTTTACAGTATAATATAGTATTTTTAACAAAATGTAAACAAAAACAAACAGTCTGGTTCGAGTGTCCCACATTTCTTTGTTTTTGGTTAACTCACGTTTGGTGGTGTCACTTTTAACCTTGAAAATTGGAAGGAACATTTTTCCTCAACTTTTTTCTCCAACATTTTAAACACCAGAAAAAAACCTTTACCTTCTCAGGATCCAGTACTGTCATTTTGTCAGTAGCTGAGGCGACCAGGAGGAATGTTCAACCAGGAGGAGACATCAGAGGCAGACCCAGGACACCCCGGGGACTTAATTTCTCCATCTCAGCTAGTTTGGGAATGTCTCTGTATCCTCTGGGGGGCTACAGGGGGTGGCTGGGGAAAGTGAGGTCTTCTTTTGTGCCTTATCTGCGACCCAGATAAGGCACAAAAGAAAATAAATGGATGGGGGCCTTTTGGAGTGAGTCCCTTGATACCAAGATATATCGGTCCTCTTTTAAACAGCATCAAAGTTTGCATTCTGTGGTCAAAGGCTGGATGGGTGGTGGTGGTGGAGTCAGTTTGTTAGCCTGCAGATGACAGTTTTTATCCCAGCAGGGACTTTGTTGTGGTTTGTTTTCACTCACTTCCTGCTTTTACTTTCACTCGCTGCTTTGTCAAGACAAACACAGATTGTGTTTTGGGTTCAAATACACACTTTCACAACGTTAATGTTACATATAGGAATGAGTCATGTCCAGTGATTTTAAATGTAATGCCAAGCTGTCCTTTACAAGCTATGTGCTGAGTAGGAAGTGACATCTGATGCTTGTTTGAGCAGGGTTAGTGTGAAGGCAGTCTGTGGGCAGTCAGGGACTGCCCGTCTACCTGCAGACAGCGGCGTTACATTGGGACAGAGTCACAAATATGCGGTACCACCGGTCTGTGGGCTACTCCCGCTTGTAGCCCACAGACCGGTTGTGTCACATGTTGGTCTGTCAGGCAGCCGTGGAGAAAAGCAAAGTTATCTGATACAAAGATCTGAAGTGAAACAATGTGTCAAAAACAATTTAGTGTCGGCAGACGCTGTCTGTTCTTTTCATGCTTAATGTTTTTGTCACACTTGTCCCATTCCCGGTGAACGCGGCTGTCACACCCTTCCCTGTTTTGGTCCACTCGTCAACCGGTCGGCATTCGAGGGCCGTATACTTAATCCATGTCCAGCAACATGCCATTGGGATTTTGGACGACTGCATGGAAACTCATTTGCGGTGGGTGAAAATCTCTCTCAGTTTGCTGTCCAAACAGAAACGCGTACGCAGACGGATACATTTGCGGGGCGATAAATTACGCTTAAGCCGTGCTATAACCCCGAACACCAAAGGACACCGTGTGTGTGCATCTGCAAGACTCCATTAGTTTTGACAAAACAGCAGTATTTAAAAAGGTCATATAATTAATCATTCTTGGTGGCTTTACTGCTTGTGCTGAACTTTGAAATCATGAGTAATATTTCTCTTTATAAATGATCCTTTAATCTCTTGACTACTTTTTGAATTATGAATTGGTAACAGTTTCCCTGGTCTGCTGTGTTTTTATAGGGATTTTTAACCGTAGCTCAGTTGCCATAAGGAACTGGCCTGCCATCAGAAACACACTGGCTTGCAGCGACCGGCCCAAAGAACACTTTAGAGGACAACCTGCTGCCACCAGAGCCACAAACTCCTTCAAGAGGACGTCTTCAAATATTTGTCTGACAAATACTTAATTTAGCCTTAATTGAAAATACAAAAAAGCACAAACTCTTCACACCACTGAAACCACTTAAAGCTATTAATAAACAAGAAGAAATCCAGACACAGTTACCATTTGTCAAACCAGAAAGTTCAGTTCCCTCCAAAAATCACAGTGCCCAGCCTCAAATGATAAACTTTGTTCTTCAAACTAAATCTGTAGTTTTCTGGTTTCTGTTCCTAGTTTTTTTTTTTTACAGTATGAAATGTTTTGATGAATCGTATCTGAGCAGGTTTTAGCTGCGAGACAGTAAAAAGTCCATGTGGAGAGCAAAGGAGGTTCTGAATGTGACAAAAGTGCAGTTTTGAAACCATCTAATGTCTGGCAGGCTTCTTTAATTTATCTGCTTCAGTAAACAACGACTAGAGGATGAAAAGTCTAAAAAAATAAGTCAGTTACAGTTAGATCAACCTTAACTGCAGCTTCAGCTAAAAACGTTGGCACTCTTTTGGATTCAGAAAAGCATCAGGCAGTGGCCCAAATCAGAGACAAATGGGTGCCAACATGGTGGTTGCCTCCATCTTTTATACGCTCTTACCCCCAGAGGCTAAGCTGATGGGTTGCCAGATTATCAAAGTAGCTGCTGATGAATTTTCTGCAATAATTAACATTTTATTAGTCGCTTACAGTTTGCAGAAAAAAAAAAAATAAATCCACATCTGACTCCCTTTCTTGTTGCTTTACTCATTTATCAAAATTGTTGCCGATTAATTTTCTGTCCATAAACGAACAGTTTGGGTCGCCTAATCGTTTCATCTCAGCTCAATCCCAGCGGATTGCAACCGCTAATAAAGTTTTTAATAACTGAAACCAGTTACTAGAACCAGCAGCCAAATTAAACACTTACTCCATGCCACGTTTCCCCCTCTGCAATAAAGCCTGAACAACGTATGTGGCGTCTGCGCGAAGCCGGCTGCAACAAGCTGTGGCACACAAAGGCGTGCAGAACATCTGTGGACAATTAGAGGCGAACAGAGCGGGCGAGCACTTATACTGCCCATTACACTTGAATATGTCACTGGCTTGGCTTCTCATGATGTAATGCGGCTATCTCAAAGTTGCATCGGGATGGAGCGCTCGCAAAACTTCAATCGAGCTCAAACACAGGCACACAAACCGTAAATGTGATCTTGCGAGCGCAGAGTGGAACCACATTTCTCCGCACAGCAGCCCCATAATACTCTCGTGCTCTGAGGTCATTTTATCAGGAAGAACTGCTCGGTGCGCTGCATGTCCCTCACCAAATATTGTTCCAAATGTGACACATTCAGGCCTTCTTGTTCTGAAATCCTCCCAGCCTCGTGTTTAAATTCTTCCAGTTACGTGACTCAAACAAACACATGCCAGTAATTCCACCCAGTTAGCAAAGGTAGACTTTCACATTTACAGCTCTGCACGCCTCGCTGCTGTGGTGTGATATAAATCCATCTTCCACACAAACAGAGAGGTGGTTTGCTCACTGTTGTGCAGATGTTTTCCCAAACATCTGCTGAAGTTTCTCTGAGCTCACTTTAAATCTGTACTTAAGATCCTGTGATCCTGCAAGTAGGCCTTTTTGGCATCAGCAGGCAATTATGGTGCAATCTTCAGATTAAAGCAGCAAGAATAGACTTTGCTTGAAAGCAGGAGGCATGATGTATCCTGCAGTTACATTTTTATGATAAATATGTGTATATTTATTGATTTTTAAAGATTCACTTACTATAATGAGACTTATGTTTAGCACCTAAGCTGAAAAAAGGGAAAATCCATACTGGGAGTTCTCTAATGGTGCTTCAGATGACACCATGATGACCTGAAACTACAGAAATCTAATACTGTGTTGTAGGGATGGTCGTGGTTTTTCAAATATTTGACTATTTATTAAATAATAATAATAATAACAACAAAAAGCAGACAAGTGGTTACTGACTGTTGCTTTCTGTTGTAATTAGCAGCATCTATAAGTAGTTAATGGGCTTGTACAGTCAGTGGGGGCAGTAATGGACCTCGATGTCAAACCATTAAACATTTGAAGGTGCAGAGAGATTAGATGCTACTCTACAAATCTGTAAAGTCAAAGACGACCGCTGTCAGATAGTTCTGAAAAACAAACATAAATGTGATCCAGTGTAAACTTCACCAGGTAAAACCTGCAAACAAACATTATTCCCATAGTCAAAACCACAAAAAACGCTCCTTAGACATCCAGATGTTCATGCTGTTCTCACGTACAGTAGAGGTCCAATCAGAACGCCAACTTCAACCATGAAAGGTTGATCTGATTATTCCAGTGAATGAATAAAACGCATGCAACGGCATCGAACTGACAACTAATAGTGTTAATAAATGTTGGTGAACTCTTTTCCACATACAGCATTACCAAAGCTTTTATTTTGGAAATATTTTTCAAACAAGACTAGATGTCAATCACAACTATGTGCTTTCATATGAGAGGGAATCTATTGAAATGTACCGAATATGAAAAAAAGGCCTTTTCTTGTAATGCCCTCGGTCCATTGAGGGACCGGGGACCTCTGGGAGTCTTCTCTGGTGCCTGGCATGGCGACGCTGGCAGATGACTCTCATGGTTTGAGCTTGTCTCATCCTGCAGATACTTGATTCGATTGTTATCTAGAGAATCTGGAGGCTTCGGGATCTTTGTTGTGTTCCTCGAGGCGTTTCTGTCTTTTCTGTTGGTCTTGGCAAGCTTCTGCAGGTGTGGTTGGTTTGCCAAAGCTTACAGTACATGGCTAGTAGACGTTGATAGATTGTACATGAAAGATGGATGTTTTAAATCTGTATTCCTCGTGATGACCTGCAGGGGGCCACGGTTCTGCTTGCAAAAACATGTCTATGAGAAAATGAGCCCTTCTGCTGCCTTCTATGACCTCAGTAAACACTTTCCTGATGGATTTCATGAAGTCTGTTCCCCATTAGAGTCAGAAAGGAGTCGAATGTGATGTTATATGTTATGACATGATAATACCTATAAGCACGCGGAGTCCCACTCCACCCTTTGCTTGTCACTTTCGATTTCAAAAATATTGATATGGTGACAGTCAAAATGCTCAAGTCAAGGTTTCAAGATGGAGCTTCACTAAGCAATGGTTGACGTCACCATGGCAACATACAGTTTATGTACAAGTCAAAGTAACCTTTCAATTAATGAAAGATTTCCCAGCACCGCACTGCAGATGTTCTGAAGTTCACAAAGAGCTCTTAGAAATACATCTTTAAAGTATCAAAAGGTTTAACTGAGTGACCTCAAATCCTTGTCTCAAACAATTTTTCTGGGAACTAATCAGTCACTGTGTTTAAAATATGATGTAACCGTTTCTAGGTCCTTTGTGCCATGCGGTCAGAGCGGATTTCTTACATGATATATGGTGTTTGTCTGCAACTGCCAAAAACAACAAACTACATCATTACAAAAGCAGACAATCTGGACGAGGAACAGAGCGTACGTCATTTCTTCTCAAAGCAAAAATCAGGTAAAAGCAGCCTGCAAACACTAAAAGATTCATCGAGCGTTTCATTGCAGATCTTCAGTGAAACTTTAATATTTTACAGCCTGAATTCCAGCCATCTCTGCAAGCCTATAATTCAGCATGGTTCAAACAATGCTTGCGTCCTCGTTTCTTCTGACCTAAAGCTTGGTCCTTCTTCAGAAAACGATGAGACAAAGGAAACAGCATGAGCGTATATCTGGCCTTGAACCAACAGGCACAGATCATTAAAACTGATGTTTTTCCTCCAACAATGAGGACTCTTTAATAGCTGCACAGCAATTTCTAAGATGTTTTAACTCTCGTGTAATCGCAGAACGGCCCTACAACTTGTTAAGATTGCTGGCACATGTTTTATAACCTATAAAATTCCCCACAAGGTGAAAACAAACAAGAAACAATCCACCCCATTCAGAAAATGTGGAAGGTATCACAGTTAGTAAAATGCAGCTTTGTTAACATGAACCAGCAGATGGTGATAAGCTGTTGTTGTGCTGGGTGACATGGATGCATGCAATCTGTTGCTTTCACTGACGAGTTGAACTATCAGAACTTAAACAGGAGAAAAACAATATGAAAAGATATTTTAATAGCCAGCAGAGAAAAGGTCCAAAATTCTCCAGTTTGTACTTTACTTTGTCTTTTGTGATTGAAAAAAATTCAATGACATCACATCAGGCTTTAGGAAATCTTAATAAGAATCCCAAAAAGAAATCAAGAAATCACTGCATGTCTGTTTGGTTTCCACGAATCTCAATAGTAAAGACTTTTCTGGTCTTAGTCGCTAGATTCTAGTCTTAAAGAACAACATGATGTTCATATTATAAATTATGGTTCCCATTATAGCCAAAAACAGCACTAAAAGTAGCCCCAATGTATGTATCACGTCTAGTTCCATAAAGCTAAAACAGTGACAGCCAAAACTCGAAGCTTCACCGATACATCCGATAAAGTCCAGGTGTCCCACTGGGGCATCATCCACTGATTTCATATTAGCTGCATTCACATACCTGCCAACTACTGATAAAATACCAGAATTTCACTCACCTAAATCGAATCACAAACTTATAGGATGTTTTGCATCACAGTGAGCTCCAATGTATGTGAGCACAAACCTAGCAGACACAGTCATCTCCAAGGAGCCACGCCCCAGACTCCAGTATCCATACAGGTAAGTTATAAAACAGTTCAGCCCATGGTGTTGCTACGAAGTGCGAAAAACTGTCCATAGAGACCAACTTTATTTCTTCTATAAGGTTTTAACATGAGAGCATTTTTGAGAGGCAGCTTCAAATTGTGATTTCAGGAACTGCAGTCATTGGCACTCCACAAGTTGCCGTTAGAGTGGCAACAACCTTGTGAAGAGGGAGGAAGTTGTACTGACCAGCTGGTTGCACAGAGGCCACCTGGAAGCTTTGTAGACAACATTTCGACAGATGGAGACACTTGTGATTTTTGCTGCTTTGTCACAGTCAGTTGCTGTACTATCACTAAAAGACTGCACACAACTGAAACTTGTCCCCATTCTATTCAAAAAATGAGCTTTATTTAAGATGGCGAGTGAATGCGAGGGGCCGCTGACCTGGTCCCCATCTTTGGAGCAACCATTTCAAAGGCAGCAAGATTGTGCCGTGGTCCCTAACCACCGTTATCCCTACTGTAACTGTAGTATAGATTACACGGAAGCTATGTCCTGCTTTAACATATAGTCTGAGTTTATAAATGAGCCTTGAGTGACAGTGACAGCTACTGTTGCCAGCTTTACGTCATTTTCTAATATTTTCTAAATAAAACTGTTGTAATGAAAATAAACCCTGCACTGGTTTAATGCCATGTTGATGAAAATCAGTTTGTTGACAGTTGGATTATGAAAGCCAACAAGGGCAATGATATTTTCCAGATGACTAGATTATTTTTCTTTTTAAAAGTTGTAAACAGACAAAGACAAAAAGCATCACCGTTCTTGTTATCTATAGCCTAACAAGGCCTGACCAGCCGTCCTACAAAATGATCAAAACAAAGTTTTCACCAAATCTGCAAAATCAAATGCAGATTCATGAAGGTTCGACTTCTGCTTTGTGAATGTCATGTTTACCGTAATTCAGAAAGCAGCAGGCAAACATCAAACGTCAGAAGATCTGATGAAAATATGGCATTTCTGTTTGTTTCATGTGTTAATTAGAGAAAGGTTATCCACCCCTGTGTGACTTTTCATATCTGCAGTTTATGACCTGCTTGGTTGCATTTTCATTTTATCAGCACAACTATTGCAATGTTTAACCTGTTTTAAATGCACTTATTCCGAAAATGATCACTTTTAATTCCTCAAAACATTTTCAGACTTCTCCTAGACAAGCAGATCTGCCAGGATTAGTTGGCTGATTACAATCACTGAAATGTGGGGATTGTCTTTTTTACCCCTGGTGTAAAAGAAATGATTTAATTATTTTTTAATTAGACACAGCGAGTCCTGAACTTTGGGTAAGTGTTTAAAAATGATAAAATGACCCGTGGAACACAAAATATCTCCATATTAAAGACTGACTGCTTGGCATTGCGCATCCTGTTGTTAAGCGGGACTCTGGTGGTTTTCCAAACTCATCATATTCATACATGCACACATATCAATTCAGACTGGAGGTCAGCGCAGACCAGCTGAAGTTAAAATTCCTCTAGTCTGCACGGTGAAAGACACATTTTAAGAGGAACTGGAGCTCAATTCGGCTGGTAAAATAATCAAACCAACAGCTCTCCTCCTTAAAAATGATCTGAACTTCACATAAAAAAGGGTGGCTCATCCCTCCTCGCATCCATGCTGCAGACACATTAATTCATTCACGAACATCACTGTGAGGCTGATTTATTCTTGATTTAAAAATCCTGGTTTGTGCAGCGTCAGCCTCCACTCACAGCCTGAATCTCTGACAAAGCCCACACTAATGAAGCGCAGTTTATTTCCATTATAAACTGCCTTTTCTCTGCATCGCTGCGAGATGACAAATGAAAAACGAGCCGCACTTACAGGACTCGGATGACAGTTCCTTTTCCATGTTCCCTTTTCAGGTTTTCGAGGCTCAAACGGCGACAGGATGTATTTCAGCTCCCGCGTAACGCAGCTGAACCAAACCAGATCTGAGCTTGGGGAAGCCTCCAGGTTTTTCCTTCTTTATTGGCCCCTTTTCTTGGGGACAGGCCCTTCAAACCCAAACCCTGCGCCGAAATGGGTCCCCTCCGCCACGGGTAAGCGCGCTGTTACGCCCTTGCGTTTCTCCCACAAACGAAGAAAACGCAGGAAAAACGCCGCAGCGTTTAAGGCTGAAGCAGCCCGCAGCAGCAAATCAACATTTTCAGCTGTGAATCGGCGCAACCTTTACATGCCCGGTGATGTTAAAACAATGAAGCGCATGCAAACGGATCAGTGTCGGTATTCCTGCGAACCCATCGGCCAGCCGAGCATTTCAGCACATGAAACGGCGTTTTTATCGTTTTTTAAAAACTCACCTCATTTGGATGGAAACTGCCGCTGTGTTGCCATGTCCGGTAAAGATAAAAATATACTATTTTTTCTTCTTTTCTTTAAAATCTCTACCTTGGGCTCATTTTTGCGGCGGTGTCCTGCTCCCCCAGCAGCGGCCGCTCTCCTCCTCTGCCTCGCCGTTTAAGTGTTTGGGTTGGAGGAAAAGTGATGTCATTGTATGAAATTTCATTACCCGCCCCACTTTTTTTCCCCTTCTTTCGGAGGCTGTCCCACGTTGCCAAACATAACTTCGCTATATACTTAAAAAAAATCTGCCCCGTATGTGTGGTTTGCCGTGCCTTAAAATACTCCTGCAGGCACCACCGATATGGACACGACCAAGAAATCCATCAAAAAATAATTTGTGGTTGAAAGAGTGACATTTTTAAAGTCAACACACAAACAGCTGAAAACCTGATACAGCACTCAGGCTTCAAGGCAATTTAACCCAAACAACTAGAAATAATACAACCGCATGACAAAAAGAGGTAGGGTGAGTGTATGGAGCTAAAACTGGACTAGAGGCCTTAAACAGCTATTTTTCTGAAGGTGACCTCAGGCTTAAGTGCAAATCTGGACTAGTCTATGTGGAACTGAAACATGCTCGAACACTTTACAATACAGCCTGCGTTTACTGGTGTTTGAATGGAGATGCAGAGGAAAAGAACAGCTGGAGAATAAACAAATATGGGTGTGAAATGACTTCAGCTCCAAATTTTCCTTATGTACACTTGACAAACATGCACTAAACTGCACCAAATCTTTAGTACTCACAGAGGGAGTAAATTACAGAATCCTTCCAATGGTTCCTGTTATCTAAAGCCAGATGAAGGCTTCTTAACAATGTGTGAAAGCACAAACTACATCTGTTAAAGGTTTTTTGTTGATCATAAGCATAAAACAAGTTTAATAACCATATATTGTCTTTATTCATTTAAGGTTCCCTTTTCTCGCGCAGTAACAGCTGAAGCTATAAACTGCTTTTCTGCAGGAATCAACTATAAATTTAAGCAGTGAAGCATTTGCAGATCAGCACACGTCCTGTACTTTTTATTTATTTGCAACTACAACCAATGAAAATGTGGGAGATAAATGTGGGTGATGAAAAGGTTTGCTGTCCCGCATAAAATGAGACGACTGGTCGATCAAACAAACTGAAACACAAAACCACCTTAGCAGACAATAAAAATTACATCAAGTATTTTCGTAAATACTGGCTACAAGGGCATATGCAACAACAGAATGTGTTAAAGTGTAATAATGGGAGAAAGTTTCCAGTTGCTTTAAAGTTTTATGGAAATGTGTTTTCTGCTGCAGTGGTGGAAAACATGCTGATCAGAAACAAAGTTACCTAAAACCCCATTTATTTCCTCATCTTTATTTCAAACCAGGCAGTAGGAGCAGAAACAGTGAGGCACATTACAATGATGTTTATAACTGAAACTGCACAGTGTAACATTTTACCCAAAACTTCAGTTTTCTCCCTGCATTCCTCTAACATGTCCAGCTGACATTTCTGATCCAAACGCTTCCCTCTCAGCTGACCTTTCCCTGCACCTTCACACGACTCACCTGAAACGGCCTCACACTGGGTGACGTCTCATTTCAGGCTGGATTTTCTTTAGTATGAAACCAGGAGTCTAGTTCCCCACATGAAGTACAATATGCTGAAAGGTTATTATGGAATTTCTGCCCATTGATTCCAAAAACATGTCGCCTACTCCAGCTTTCAGTCTCAGTAGGAGCCGCTGAGTACTTTAATACCTAATGTGGGCTGTATTATAAACGAGTAGCAGTGACAGTTCTTTGAAATGCTGGTTCATCTGGGAGCGTCGGCTGCAGCAGAGTGGATGTCTTGGAGCGAATTGTCAGTCGTGTCTTCCTCACCTCCGACTGCCTCTGACACCACCTGAGTGGAAGAACAAAGATAAAGCACATTTACTGCTAGTTCAGATCATCCGTTTGTGTAAAGGGCCGACAGCACGGTACAAAAGCTTCTTTTCAAAGGGTTCAGTGATTCTCTTAACCCCACTGAACATCTCACTTCATATTTTCTTTACACCACAGCTTTCAAAGTTTTGATGACAGATTGCAAAATCTAGAGTGACAGACTGAGGGGCAGAGAAGAAATACAACATCAAATAAAATAAGCAAAAACTAATAATTAAAACTCAAACTTCCCTGGCAGCACAGGGCAACCTGCAGAGAGGCTGTTACATTCCTAACCTGATGCATATGGAAATATTATAAATGCTGCTCTTATTTTCAAACATGTCTATGATAGACTGAGTAGTCAGTCTGACACGAGGTAAGGTCTGAAATTTTGTGTTTTAAAATTTAAGTGTTAGAAAAAAGGTTTTAGTTAGGAGGATTTAATTTAGTCCAGCTGAAAGTGCATTTGTGTTGATGGAAAATGCACAAATCTCATTGCCTCCACCGTATGCAGATAAGTTGAGCTTAGGCATGTAGTGACTGCACAAAGGCATTTTTTGTAGCAGGAGAAACCCAGCTGCAGGTAAAGCCTGTAATGAGTCTGTTCCAAGGACTGTAATTGTTTTGCCTCTATATAGTTTATTCTTTAGTGAGATGGCAGCTATAATTCTTGAATACATTTGCTCTCAGGAAATGTTAGAGGTAGGTACTACTGAAACTGGAAAACTTGCTATTGGTGTTGTCCTGGACTGCTGCATCTTAGTATGTAAAGTAAATGTTATGGTCTGTGGGCCACTTTGTGAACCACAGCTTCACAGACTGAATGTGACCAGCAGAGGTCTAAAGGTCTTTGCAGACCAACATGTACATGTTGTAGCAGTCTATAGCCACTTGGGGGCAGTCACAAATACGCCTGTTTATTACATGTTTGTTTATACGAAGTTTATTTTTTGTGGTGAATGCCCCCCCTTTCTTAGCTGAGGCAAGATTTTAATGGATATATTTTAATTTTTCTAAGACTTGTGAATTTCTCTCTCTCTCTCTTTTGAAGAAAATACAGCTATGACACAACACATGCCAAAGAATACACCTGTAATCATGATTATTTGTTATTTGTATCCTTTGTATCTGTTCAAAGGTGTTCATAAATTAAGTCAAATCATGTCAATTAATGTCAAAAAATGATTTATTTTTCTTCAACACTGTTCACTCATAGGAAGACGATGGACATAAAACAGATTTCATAAAGGAGACTGCATCCTCAATAAAAGCTCCTAAAGGTACGTCTGAGATAGAGAACAAATTCATTCATTCATTCATTAATAAACTAAAATCAACCCTAACCTTTTTTGAGTTTAATTCTTTTTTTCCTGTGATCAACCTGAAAATGTTTTCAACACAGTACAGTTTGAATTGAGTGCATCAATGTTACCTGCCACAATAAGATATTCACGACGACAAAACCCCTGATTGAGAGTTAACCTGGTTGTTCATGATGGCGTCCACATCTCTCTCTGAGAGTTCCTGCCCTGAGGTGTCAAGGTCCTGGTCTGGGTCCTCGCCAGTCAGGATGTCCATCGGGGCCTCAGCTATGGCTCTGATGGTTTGGTCCTCCAGGGCCAGGGCTGTGTCAAACTGCAGAGGGGACGGAGGACCCTGCATACCGTCCCCTTCCACATCCAGGTCCTGCAAAACAGAGATGCTCAAAATTGCTATTGGAGGCATTTTTGATGGTATATTTATAGAAATCCCCCCGTGTGTATTTGTTTTTTAAGCTTGCTTTCATAGCCATTTGTTTCATTTGACTCAACCTGAGATCAATATTAATGGATCTGTTAACAGAAGGATAACATAGAAGCTTATATGTCCCTTTATATGCAGGCAAACAGTGCCTATGTTGGTAATAACCCACAAACGGCCCATTCAAAGTGAGGAAAAACCTGATTGGGCAAACCGTACCAGCATTTAAGATGCTGCTTTACTGAATCATTGTAACCTGCTGCACATGCAACAGTCTGTCCACTTGCAACCTCTGCCCCACTTGAGCCAGACTCCCTCTCCTTTAAAGGGTTAAAATCCAGAATATATAATTAAATATAATTAATATTTGAAATGCATATTTCAGACTGAAGTAGTTTTATAATAGTCATTAAAGTGGAATAAATATTCCTATGTAATAATTTTACAGTATTTTTTGGAGGGGTGAAGTTTTTTTGTCATTAGGGTAAAATGTGTTAGGATTTTTAAGGCTCTTCCAAGGGTTAAAACTCATAAAATGTTTCCTACCATAAAGCAACTTACTTACTCAGCTTTTTTCTTTTTTTAACTCTTTTTAAAATTATTAAACAGATATTGCCCCATTGATAATTTGTGGGCTCGCACGGTCACACAGTGGTTAGCACTCTGTCCTGAGTTAAATTCAAATATCAGACCAGGGAGGTGTCTGTGTGGAGTTTGCATGTTCTCCCCGTGTTTTTGTGTGTTCCCTTTGGATTCCTCCCACAGCCCAAAGACATGCAGTTAGTGGGGTGATTCTTAATTGCCCATAGATACAGACAACCATTTGGTTTTGTGGTAGCCCTGCGACAGACTGGTGACCTGTCCAGGATGTACCCTGCCTCTTGCCAAAATTTAAATTTTTTAGAGTGATCACACTTGTCAATTTGCAGGTCATCAGTGACACTGTCGCACAATTACATCAGTTTACGCTTGCCATTATGGTGTTACCAAACCCTGCAACATTCCCCTGAAAGATCAGTCAGCACTCAGAGAAGAGTACAGGTGTCACCACACAGAGATGATAAAGAAAACATAACTGGGTAACTTCAGTTGTAAAAATAACTTGCTCAAGTAAAAGCCTTTCGTCTGCTGCAATTTGTAACTTTCTGTAGCTTTTCTTGTTTGTACTTTTCTGCTCAGTAATGCATTTAAAATAAGTGTGAAGACCAGCAACCTCATTAAACCAAAAAATACTCTACTCCAGAACAAAAAAAACAAAAACATACTACAGCAGCATGACTTGGCACACTATCCCCTGCTGTGGTGGAAACTTTACAACAGCTTGTTGAAAAACGCATTCAGACTGATACTCATCTTTCACAAGAGGAATTATGTGGAACGTGATATGTGTATTAGAGAGAAGAGGTTGGTAGGTGACTGTCATTTCTACGTACATCGCTGAACTCGAGAGGGAGGTTTTCTGTGGGCTGAAGCTCTGCCGCACTCAGGTACATGTCTTTGCTCATAGGGGTGAACTCCTCCTGTGGCGGAGCCTCCTGCTCGGGCTGGTACATGGGCGGAGGCAGGGTGAGGTGCAGCGGGCAGCGGGGGTCATCTGACTGACCCATGTGCACAGTACGATCACATGGAACATCTTTTAACCCTGGACACATTTTAAAAAGGATCTGGTTGCTGTCCTGGTAGATATCTGAACATGTGGCTGTCAAGGAAAATTTGATTATCAAAAAGAGAAAAAAAAAAAAAAAAAAAGATAAGAAAAGAGAGAGAATACCAAAAAACTAATTAAAGGGTAAGAGTTGCGGAGAATTAATGGCAAGCTGCACTGATGCTTCTCTGGAGGCCCTCTGTTGTCCAACACTTGCACCAATTTCTAATTGGCTTTCAAATGTCACCCATCAGCATCCAGCACCTACAGTCGGCCCATTTTCATTCTCTAACACCATTTCATTGTAAGTATATGACAGTGAGACAACTGCCTTCAAAAATCATGGTTTGTATTCATCTGGATTTCTCAAAACCTTTGCCTGATTAAAAAACAAAAAAAAACAAACAAACAAGAAATATCTTAGAAATATTTGGAAAGCTTGATAAACGTCCTTGTTGCATTAAAGTGATGCCTTTATGGTTTTGTAGAGCATGTTAATGATAAAATTCTCATGTCTGGGTTCAATCAAACTAAACTGGCTATTGGAAGAACAAAATTCTTAATATTCAATAAAGGAAAAATTGTTATTCTCACACTGTGAGAACTAAAATGCAAGACTGAAAAATATGAAACGGTACGCTAGTCAAAGTAGGTTAAGAAAGATTTTGTTCCTTCCAACTGAATTGATTAGCTCCTTTGTTTTCTGGGAAACAAATCAACAGACCACAGGAAGCTGTTTATCTAGGCTCCCGTTGAAACGAACAGCTACTACAAGCTGCTGGTCTTGATTGGGGCCAAGGGGAGGAGGGCGGAAATGAGAAACGTAACTGAAGAGTGTAGAAATCAGCAGAGAGCAGATCAGTCTACATCTGGCTCATTCATTCAACAGAACAGAGCTTTAAAACACACTCCATTCAAACTTAGTCAAAGCTAACACCTGTTAGCTAACAGCTTACCTTTGTCTCATCAAACCTTTCCTGGTGCATTATGAGGAGCTGAATGAGATCAGCCTAGTGTTAATGTCCAGCACAGAAGCAATACGAGCGGAAATTAAGCAAAGAGAGTCTCATTTCATGACACGTCTTCAAACACAGCTCCTCTTTTCACTGTGGAGCATCGCTGCACTCAACTCTTTATCTCTGGTAACCATTCTTGAATGAAGCCACAAAGCCGCTCCCAGCTGTTAAGAGAATATTACACTAGCTAGCATCACCCAATATGCCCTTTGGCATTAAATTTTGTATCTGAGTAGTTACTAGTATAACAACAATAGCAATAGCTTATTTCACAAATCATATAAAATTGTGTGTTACAATGTTTGCCCTGTTAAATCTGGCTGTGCATCATTTAACATGATCTTATATTAATGTACATTGGTCATTTGATTCATTGTGAGTGGAAAATGTGTACAGTTGGTACAGTCCCACTCTCAATACACTATATATTTTACATTTAAACCCACCAATTGGCAATAGAGGACAGTCTGTTCACCGCTGTTAAGCTGGTTTTGAAAAATTCATATCATACGTGATACTATGATGAGTATTCCACCCATCATCTTTCATTCAGTGATTATTTAGTCACACTATTAAAGCCATCAGAGGATACGTGAGACACAGTGTCGGGCCATAGGCAGGCAGGGATTGGTACATCGGGTTCCCTCCATGAAGGAGATGCATTTTTCACTCACTGTTCTTGTGTGTGGCTACAACCGAAATAACAAACAAACATTAGATAATGAAGTGAAACGTAATCATAAACAGTTGACGTTTTTTTAATTATCCCTCTATGACACGACTGCCAGAGAATATAAGTAAAGAAAATGTACAGATTTCTTTAAACTCTGTATCAATTCAAGTTAGCACCTGAGGGCCTCCTTCTGTCACAGCCTGCCTCCTTTCCCTCAGCTGCCGGTGCAGCAGGGCCTCCACCCCGTACCGGCGGCGGTATCGACGCAGAGCTTTAAGCTTCTTCAGGTTCTCCCTCTCCTTCATGGAAAGACCTTCAGGCCCTGTCAGGAGGCTGGTACCTGTAATCAACATTAAAAGGTTTGTGTCACTCAGAATTAAGAGGAGTGAGCAGTAAAAGCATAAATTTGTCCTATGATTACCTATAGCTTCATGCTCCATTTTGCGGTTGTGCAGGTATCTGCGCTTCTTCTCTTTCAGCAGGTGCTGCAGGCGTTTGAACTGATCAATATAGAGGGACTGGAGTCTGATAAGTTTTTCTCGAGTGATTAGCGCCACTTCTTCTGCAGTGTACACTCCTGCGTGTCTGCCAACACATAGCATTGAAAATCTAACGTCCATTGAGTTTCAAAACATTAAACTACTCAGTATCTAACAATTTAAGACTAAGATAAGTAATTCTTAAATCAACATACAACATTATGTTGTGCCACTGGATGATGAGCTCAGGTATTAAGTCAGAGGTATTAAGTTATTAAGTCAGAGTCATCACTAACAGCTTGTCAATAAACACGATTCGAGCCTTTGTAGGTTTGCATATTAACTACTTACTTTTTTTAAATTTTCTGTCAACGTTTTTAGCAAAAAGAATGTAAAAAGCAAAAGCAAATCAAACTCTGTTCAGAATTTTTATGTTATATCAAAGAAAACCAACTAATTTAATCATTATTTATATAGGGTTGGCAAATATTTGGCCGGGGGGGCAGAACTTGCCCCTTACTAGGTGTGTGAAAATTGTAGAAAATTCAAAATTTTCAACAAACAACACTTCGAACCCACAAGACATTTATTCATTTCAATTCGACAGGGATGACTTATAATTCAAAAACAAAGCATGAAATTGATGTGCTGCACAATAATTGCCAGTTACCAACCCTTGTTCATAGTTGTGCTTTGAAGTAAACAAAAATGAGCTCGACGCCCCAGTTTAAAAGATACCAATTCAAGGCTGTCGATCATTACAAAATGGCATATGTCTATGCTGTGTATGCTTTACTTCACTTCATATTGCCTGAAGTGAAATCTTAAACTCGTGCTTTACTTTGAGCTGCCACAACCTGTTCTTAAGCATGTCCAATACCAGAAGCCTGGGGAACATCTTTAAAATAAAAGGCTACAAAGCACTCCATATTTTCTTAAAGTGATTACACTTAACTCTGTAGCTCACATTCCAGTGAAACTGCTTTTTAATTCAGATAAGAGCTAAGGCTACGTCTGCACTAATCCCCATAAATTGAAAAATGCGTTTTTGTCTAAAAATGCTGCGCGTCCACACCACCGTTTTCATCCACACTGACAACACTACGCTCCTATACTGCGCATGCGTGAAAAGTACCGTATTTTCACGACCATAAGACGCACTGTACTAAAAGGCGCAGTCTCAGTTATCTGTGCCATTACTGTATTTAACACACACATAAGGCGCACCTGATTATAGGGCGCGGGCTTTATATACAATCTATGCCCACACTTCCCCCTTTAACGTTCTCATGGTGTCCTCTACTACGTCCGCCTTACAACAACAACAGACACAAGCACACAAGTGTGCGTATTTAAAAATAGAGCGGGAGCAAAACTGAGTTTGGTATTCACATTTATTTTACCGGTAATCGTCATCAATCAAACCCATCGAAGTCCTCATCCTCTGTTTCTGAATTGAACTAAATCTCCATCAAACATGCCAGGTTCACTTTCTTCACTGTCAGTCACTTTCCGTGCCGTGCGGCTCCTCGGAAATGATGCCGGCTTTTGCGAAAGCTCGAACAACAGTGCCAGCAGACATGTTAGCCCAAGCATCTACAATCCATTCGCAAACTGTGGCGTAACTCGCCCGGCGCTGCCTTCCACTCTTAGTGAAACTGTGGTCTCCATCGGTCATCCATCACTCAGCGGCGTGGGAGTTCCTGACAAAGGTTGGAGTTCCTTTGTCAGGCCTCCCGGAATGACAGCAAGCTCAGAGTTCATTTGCTTCACTTGTTTTTCACATCGGCTGTGAGATGGGCACGCATAGAGTCACAGATCAACAGCGATGGTGATACGTTGAAAAAACTCCTTACATACAGCTCCCTCAGCCACTCTTTCATCATTTTCTCATCCATCCAGCCCTTTTCATTTGCCTTAATGATGACTCCTGCTGGAAACTTCTCTTTAGGCAAAGTCTTTCTCTTAAAAATCACCATAGGCGGCAGTTTCTGTCTATTAGCATGGCAGCCAAGCACAACAGTAAAAGAAGACTTTTCGTACCCCGTTGTGCGTATCGCTACCGTGCTGGTCCCCTTCTTCTCCACAGTGTGACTCACAGGGATTTTGAAAGTGAGCGGCACCTCGTCCATGTTAGTGATGTGGCTGGGCTGGATGTGTTTGTCGGCGATGTGTTTGCTGCAGTAGGAGCGGAAGATGGCCAGCTTTTCATTATAATCCGCTGGAAGTTGCTGCGCTACCGTAGTCCTGGTCCGGATGGAAAAATGGCACCGTTTCATGAAACGAAAGCACCAAGACGGACCTCCTTGGAAATGTTAAATTTTTATTTGATGAGCGTTAATGCTTTTAGTCTAATGGTGACCGTCGAAACGCTTCTCCCACTCGTTCTTTGCTCGATGATCCACTGCTCGAGTCTTTCCTCCAACTCGGGCCACCTCGCCTTATGTCCGCGGAAACTCAGCTGCGTTTCTTGACCTGTCGGAGCTTGTTTTCCAGCTTCCTCCACTTGCGAACCATCGATTCATTAATCTTAAATTCTCTCGCGCTGCTCGATTTCCATGTTCCTCCGCGTAGCTGATGGCCTTCAGTTTAAACTGTGCTTCATAAGCGTGTCTCTTTGCCATTTTCAGGGTTGTTAAAACAACGATGTTCTGCATAACGCACATACCTGTTCTTTTATACACAACAACGCCCACACTTCCCCTTTAGCGTTCTCATGGTGTTCTCTACTACGTCCCCTTACCAACAACACACACAGGGCGCACTGCACTATAGGGCGCGCCGCACATTTTGAAGAAAATCTAAGACTTATGTGCGCCTTATAGTCGTGAAAATACGGTAAGACGATTGAACTGCTTCACTTCCGTCTGCCATTTATTTATTTTCCGGCTCTTTGAAAAGTCGCAGCAAAATGTTGAGGAAAGGTGTCGAGTTTTATCTGGAGTATGAAGATTAATATCAGTCTGTACAATAGGGCTATCAAAATTGAGAGCTAACAAAACAACTGCTGCACAATGTTGCCGCCATCTTAGTTGAACTGGTCACGTGACTGCATCACATGACTAAAATGCATCATTGTTTTCGCTGTCCATACAGCCGTCTCAGTGTGGAGGGGGGGGGGGGGGGGCAATGCATTTTCAAGTCTGAACATGGCCTAAGCCTTCTATCTTGAACTACAGATTCTTATTCAAACTACATAACTACACAATGTGGGTTGAGAAGAAAATCTTAAGAGCTTACTTCAGAGGATCCTCGTGATCACTATCGATGCTGTCAGCCTCGCTGTCCGGATCTCCTCTCCACGTCTGGTCCAATACCAACGGCCCCTGCTCTTCCTCACTCAAACTGTCCTCATCTAGGAAGAGGGAGGAATTAGTGGTATTTTTATCTGACTTTTGGTAGAGCATGCTAGCGGGCCATCGTTATTACAGTGTTTTTTGGAAAATACGGCACACTTAAAATCAATCCTTTGATTTTTCTGAAAATCAACAGTGCCCCTTATAATCCCGTGTGCCTTATCTATGAATTCTGGTTGTGATTACTGACTTCGAAACGATTTTATGTGGTACACGGCTAGGGGTGGGGGGAAAAATCGATACTGTGTAGTATCGTGATATTTTGTTTGCTAATAATGTATCGATACAGGGACAGCAGAAATCGATATTTTGTTACAAAAAGGTTTTGTGGACTGGAACATGCTCTGACTTCAGAGCATGTTGATCCTTTTTCTGAGCAAGAATCCTGACACTGTCCAAATGTGTTTAACTTTTTTTATGGCAGCAATAAACATGACAGTTTACTTATTTTAATTTAAGACATGTTTTATTTTAATTAAGTTTAAAACTTTTTTATTTAATGTAAAATTATATTTTGTTTTAATTTACTTTCAAATTCTTCAGTTGCTGAATGGGCTGCATAGTTTTCATATTGCATAGTTCAGAATAGCTATAATTGTACCAGATGGTTGCATTCAGTTAAGTTGGACTAGACTGTAATACAAACCGTTCAGTTTGTCAACAATAAAACTGACTGAAATGAGAGAAAGACTGAGTGCGAGACTTTGATATTAGATAAAATGAATATTGATAAAGTTTACCTTTATGTACAGAATCTGAATATCGCAAAATATTTAAAAAATTGCAATAATATCGTATCGTGAGTTAAATATTGTGATAATATCGTATTGTGGGATGTATGGTGATTCCCACCTCTATACACGGCGCTCGAAAATCTGTCAAATGTTTTAGTACGACTTTGCTAAGCTACGAAGCCGCACCGCTTGATGGATTGTCGGAGCATTACGGCTATCGAAGACAGGAGCCTCGCGGAGTGATATGTACGGTGCTTCAACATAATATTACCGCATTGTGTGTGTATAACCTCTTTTTAAGTTTTATGGCATATAAATGTGGATATTATACATGGTTATGCTGAGGATATGTTGCTCAGTTTCCACTGGAAATGCCTTTTGGTTAAACTGTCAGCAAGGAATTTGCATTTGCACTGTTAAATTTTTATATAACTTTAATGCACATAAAAAAACACAGCTTCTTGTTTAAGTGAAAATACATTGATGCTTTGGGGTTTTTTTGCACTAACAAAGTTGTGGAGTTGTAAAGTATTTTGTCTAGTGTCAATTATATCGTCAGTTATATCGTTATCTCAAATTTTCAAATGTATATCGTGATAAATATTTTTGGTCATATCGCCCTGCTCTACAACTAATGAATGAAACTTATAAACTTTTTAATCTTTTCACAAGTGAACCAAATAACCCAACCAATAAAACTAATAAAACAACAAACAGTCTGTACAACTACATCAGCTTAACCCACATGCACCCAAATTACTATTTCCAGGTCAAAAAGTGGCCATTACCTAGAATGCGGCTGGCTTCAGAGCGTCCTCCATCAAGGCTGTGTGACTCTGCTCGGCTGTACCCACTAAGTTGAGACAGCAGGGCCTCCGGTGACGGACCAGAAGACGCCTTTCTCATTTGAGCTCGAAGAGCCATGGCATTCCTGCGAGCGTGCTCCGCACAGAAGGTCACTCTACAGAACAGACATTCAAATTGAAATTAGGAGGCTGCATGGTACTGATGAGTTTATTTACATTCCCCCTTCTCTTGGGATTAAGTTCCCATTAATGAGATTCACAGCAGATAATGATGAGATTTAATTTGTTTTAACGATTGTTAATGGCTGATTTAGACCTTCCACCCACCCGTCTTTCCTCTCTGCCTTTGGTGCGGCATTGGGACACCGCTTCCCGTTCTTGGCAGAGACGTAGCTGCACTGTTTGTAAGGCGCATTCTTGTCCTCCAAGATGTGTTTGATGCAGAATTCCAAGCCTTCAAGTCGTGGCTGAGAGCAGGGCCGCTGGGTGAAGGAGCAGGCCTGTGGCTCCTGAGGTCGGGGTGTCTGGGTCACCCGGTTCCGACTTGAGGGCAAAACATGAATCCGTATCCTGTTCATTTCAAGCCTGCATGTAAATGTAATAACAAAAAAAAAAAAAAAAAATACATTTTTCCTGTTCACACTAAATGTTTGTATGGCTGCATGCATGAATAACAGCAAGAATTCCTATAAAAACATTTGTTTGAATGTTGGAATAATGTTGGCCTCTTTAATGTATTTTTATTCAAACTACTAACTTTGGTGACCAACAGGCTGGTATTTCAGAAACTGCTGATCTAGAGATAAAAGATGGGTCACACAGATCCAACTCTAGGGTTTATAGAGAACAGTATGAAAAAGAGAAAACGTCTAGTGAGCAGCAACATGTCAATAGAAAGAAATTAGAAGAGGACGGCTAGACTGCACTGAGCCGATAGGAAGGCAACAGAAACTCAGATAACCGCTTGTTTAATCAAGGTATGCAGAAGACCACAGCACGTCAAATCTTAAACCAGATGGGCTATAGTAGCAGAAGACTGGACGATGATACTCCTGTAAGCTAAAGCGAGCAGGAAGGGATTGGAAAAGCAATGTCAATTTAATATATACTGAAAGGACAGGATCTGATGTAAACAACATGAAGCTCCATCCTATGTTGTATGACCAGTTCAGGCTGGTGGTGCCGGTGTAATGGTCGTTCAACCCACACTTTGTTAAAATCCCACAGCATACCCGATTCTGACAATGTTCAACCCTTTATGACCAGAACACTCATCTTCTGATGGCGGCTTCCAGCAGGATAACATACCGTGTCAGAAAGGTTTAAAATGGTTTTCTGAACAATTACAGTGTACTTAAATGGGCAGGATAGATACTCGTGGTTTTTCGCCTTTTGATCCCAAATATAACCAAAATAGGGAAAAAAAAAGCATATTGAAAATATGCACATAAGATGTCATAGACCAAATCACTATGAGTACTTAAATCTAAATAAAGCTGTATAAAACTAAAACAATGTTTTCATGTTATTGGTTTACTGACGGGCGATGTCAGATGGCCGTTATTAACATCAGTAAAAGCTTATAAATGTTACGCATACAACCTAAAGGCAATTGTAATAAGTAACAAAGAGTAATAAAGGCCGCATTAATGTAAGAGAGAATGGCATTTTTTTTTTTAATTTAAATATAAATCGAGGAGACAAACTCCTCTCTGCGTTAATGGATAAACTCTAACCGGGCGCCACACCGAGCTTCAGCCCGCCTCTCCTTACTGCGTCACTTTAA
This sequence comes from Haplochromis burtoni, assembly GCF_018398535.1. Lineage (NCBI taxonomy): Eukaryota > Metazoa > Chordata > Actinopteri > Cichliformes > Cichlidae > Haplochromis > Haplochromis burtoni. The sequence goes on from NW_024582392.1 coordinate 633,236, forward strand.
CAGTTAAGACGGCAGTCGCCATCTTTGATCAATCGCTGCTAACGGCAGCTAAATGCTAATGTTCTCATTTTGCAGCGAAGATAGCAAGTCGGTGCCACAAAATTGCCGTATCCCTCCATCACGCCAACGTGATTGTATGCCAGAATATGAACATATCGCTAATTTCTATTTGCGGCCCCCTACCTTTGTCTCGGACATCCGAGCTAGCGTGAGCTCCAGAAGAACACTGTTACGTCGATTTTCCTGCATTCCCTGTTAACTGCCACAGCCGCCGCTTACAATAAGTAACCCCGCCCACCTAGAGATCCGATTAGCCAGAGCGCCGGAGTGAGGTAGCCCATTGGCCAATCCAGTTGCCATTCAAAGTGGCATCCACCCAATGTATTTACACTTTTATCATAGACCAGGGCCTCGAACTCTTTAGAACACAACTTGACCTCAAGAGGGCTACACTTACAATACCACTGGATAATACCCCCTATCTTTTAAAAATAGAAGAAAAGAACAGTATATTTTGAAAACATTCAAATGTAAAACTTTGACACACCATGCATTTACAAAATGATGATATATCAAGTAGAGTAAGTGCAATTCCATCAGTTGCTCTACAATGCCTGTATTACCCCTCAAACATATTTTTTTTGCAAAATATAATGGGTAAAACTCGATCTTCTTTCAGGGCAGATCAAGCTCCTAGACCGCATTTGACACCCCTGGCATAGATTGATTCACCTATAAAATGCAATGTTATTGATGAGCCAAAAGCAGCACTTTCTTAAAATATTTTTATTGACTTTGAGAATAAAGCAACCACATTATATAAAAAAAAAGAACAGTGTTCACATATTTTAAACGGGGAAAAAAAAAAATCTCAAAACTTTTTCTTTTTCAGACCTGAGTGTCACTGAAAACACCAAGACATGAAAACACATGAAATTTATTGTAGCTATATGATTTTTGCATTGTTAGGTTGCATGAGTGTCGTCCTTTTTTTCTTACATATGGGTTTTAATATGAAATGTGTCCTTTTTGTGGCTTGTTCACAACAAAATGGTAATACTTAAAATGGAAGCTTTGCCCAGATTAAACAAAATGTTTCAAAAACAGTGGCAATTTCACACCAGAAAATCTATTAGTCTAACCATTATACACGTAACACTTTGTCAATTGCATTGTAGGCAAACCTACTGAGATAAATATTCAGTGCATTTACTGTTTCCCTGTTACAACCAAGAATAATAAAACCTCTGCTGCATGAGCAAGAAGCTTCTCTTTTCAAGCACATTTTCAAATATATGAAGGGGGTAAAATATACAGCTGGACGGCTGATTTGCTGTGCTACATTACTGTAAAATAAGAGCACTAATCCTAAACAATTAAGTTTTATGAATAGGCAATAACCTGCTTATCTTGCCAACAAAATCTGGGTATTGGCCTTCATGCTCAAGAAGTGGAGGTATATAAATAACCTGCTGGTCACATATGATTCTGTACAACCACAGAAAACATGCAAACATGTTTTTATGATGAATGATGGCATGTGGGCAGATAATAAAACAAACCAAAGTTAAATATCCACCAATTTAGTTTAGAGGAATGCACTCGAAAGACAAGTTTAACATGATTAAATCAGACCAGAGTGAAGTGACAGCTACACTAGGGTTTACACTTTTAAAACATCCCCACAATTAGATAAAAACAGATGAGCTATTAACTTTTATACTGTGTTAAAACTCTGTATACTGTGCTTATTAGGGTCTAGCAAATCTGGGAAGAAGTTTTTCCTGACATAATTTCTTGTCTTCTGAAAATTATACATTTCCATATATGATGCTTATTTCTTTGTCTTTGCATTTACCTGTGATCACCCCAAAAAAATGAACTCCTGAGGAAAAACAATAAGGAAAGAGAAATAGTCTAGATAGATGCTCTTTTTGTTGAATTTCCTTCATTGTGACCAAAGCGCACAGATGTTTCAACCGTTTGTGAACAGATGAATGTTCTTGCCATGAACTTAGTGTATCCATTCAAGAACCAAATATGAATATTTTACAACCATTTAAAACAATGACTGCAAGACTTAAAAACTTAAAGTGAAAAGTACAAGCTTTTCCTAATTTACATCCTTTTTTTTTTTTGCAAATTTGCAAATATAAAGGTTCCAATGTTTGTTTTAAACATTTTTTTTTTACATTTTTTCCTCAAATCACCAAATAGCACAGCAAATATAACATATACATAAGGGATGAAGCCATTTTATGGCTCACAGAAAAAATAAAAATGGGAAAAATAAAATAAAGTAAAAAATATATCGAAAAGATGGCTTTGGAGACATGCACTCTAACTAGGCTGTACAGTCTTAAAGAAATGACCATCTGTTCCAAAAGAACAGAGGTTTAACCCTAAAAAAAGGTAGAAAAAGGGGACATTTTTTCTTTTTTAGAATCATTTGATCAATAAATAACACCCTATAAAAACATTATAAAAAGAATCAGTAAGAAGACCAACCAGGTATGTCATGGAAATTTTTCCAAACACATTGACATCCTCTAATTCCCGTCTTCTTGTCACATATCATTTGAATTTTTCAAAAAGAAAAACAAAACACTATCTACACTTTCCCATGATTCTTCTTGTCTCACATTTTGCAAGTCCCATTATTGCCCCACGAGTACGCCATAAAATCCTTTGTTACCCCCAGTACATTTCTCTGCTGTCACACTGAAGACTATAAAATGTTGGGTGGCTGGAAAATATCATACAACACTTTATGTAACAAGATGATCAAGATGTCAAGTAAAATGTACATAATGTGGTTTCCTGATTAGAAACTTATTTGGGCAAAGGCGGCAGTGGGGGAGGCGGCTCCGTGGGCAGGGGAGGGGGCCTAGGGTTGTTTCCTCTGGAGCTGCTCGAGTACCGATAATCACCATACTGAGATCTGTAGTCAAACATAGACTGCTGGGACGGCTGCACACCCTGTGCACTCAGCAGTGAGTTTAGCATCTCAAAAGTGTCCTGGTACTCGTTGGACTGGGCTCCGCCAGCTGAACTGTGACCATTAGTGTCAGTTTTGTCGCTTTTGGAATGCGAATAGCTTCCTTGGTGGTGGGGGAGTCCCAGAGACGGAAGAATGTCAGAACCGTGCCCCAAAATTTGTCCGGAGGAGGAAGACAGGGGAGGTAACTGGTAGGGATTCCTAGACTTGCTCACTTTGGAGGGTGGGTGAGATCCTGCTGAAGGATCCTGGGAGTGTGTCCTCTTGCGTGAGGCAGACGAGGATGAGGACGAGGATGAGGAGCTTGTTCTAGAGGAGTCACTTGGTACTTTTTTGCTGCTTCCCAGCGTGCCGCTGGAACTAGATGAATGTTTGTGTGAAGAAGAAAGTGAGGCACTACTGGAAGAGGAATGGTGGTGGTGAGAGTGATGATAATGGTGGTGGTGGTTAGAACGCTCCCTGTGCTTGTCCCTGCTTTTGCCATCCTCTCCTGAAGTCCCCCTCTGCTTGTCAGGCACTCGGATTTTGACTTTGATGTCTGGATCCTGGCCTCGACCACTGCTGCTGTGTCCACTGCTTCCTCCTGATCCTCCAGCAACTGGGAAGCGCATTTTTAGAGAGTCATGCCTCTCCTTCTCCAAGGGGATTTTAAGAATAATGGGTGATGGGTTGGACATGTCAGAGGAAGCGCTGGGTGGATGATGGTGATGCTGCTGCTTCTCCTTCCTCTGTTGCTGGCCAATGAGGGCCTGAGCTGCATTGGCATAATCTCTCTTTACGCTGGCCTCCATGTTCTCCAACTTTCTCTTTTGGGCAGCCAGGACGTCAGCATTCTTGGCACGGTACTCACTCAGCGACACCTTAGCTGGGGCGTGGACCTCATGGTTAGGCTGCTGCTGTGGTTGCTGTGACTGCTGCTCAGATCCACCTTGACCTTTACCACTCCAAGTCTGAGCACTGCCAGAAGCATTTGTGTCCTTGTCGCCCACTGATGAGGAAGAGGAGGCAGAAGGTGGAGCAGAGAGGCTCATCAGGCCTGCCACAGTACTCTCTGATGAAGCCATGGAAATCATGCTGATCATGGTGTCCCTCTGGTCACCCTCCTCCTGGACTTTTGGCTTGGCTTTTGGTGTCTGTCCGCCAGCCTGGAAGAAGAAAAAATTAAGTCAATGTCCACATTGAATCGGGAATTTTTAATAGCAAAAAGGAGAAGTTAAATTTGCGTTGTACCTTCCAGTTGCGAATTCGCTTCAGTCGGCTGGGTGTTTTCTCCAGGATTTGCAGGAACTCGTGTGTAAGTTCTGGAAGAGGAGGAAAAAAACAAACAAACAAGTCAAATCAGCCCTTTTATTATCTAAACATTTTTTTCTTAAAGAGCATTTATTGCACATACCGTCCAGCAGCTCGAGGGTAACTGTAGGGTCAACATACTCCCACCAGTGTTTGCCATCTGTAGACACGGGGATCTCCCAGTTGGACCATTTGCAGGCGAGGTGGATGCACACACAGGCTACAACAGGCGGACTATACTGCAGGCAGAACGTTGTCAAGTGCAGGCTATATGGCATGATACGTCCAAGAAAAAAAGCAAACAGAGAAAGAGAAAACAGAAAATCAGTGTATTGAGCTTTAACAAACCACACACAAACTTTGGTGAATACCTAGCATTCACATAAGAAAGACACAACCCTGTGTGTGTGTGTGTGTGTGTGTGTGTGTGTGTGTGTGTGTGTGTGTGTGTGTGCGCGTGCATGTTTGAGAGAGACAGAGAGAGAGAGAGAACTATGGGTGAACTCTGAGCATACCTGTTGGTGGCCATAAAGTATGATGTTTGGGCCAAATCCTTGCTTGCTGGAACAACAGCAGAACAAAGAGAAAAAAAATTTATAGACACAGCAAAAACTTGAAGATAAAATTGAGCAAAACCATAAAAATGATGCTCACCCCTGACAAGCTGAGTGCATTTGACAACATGTGTATGAGGATGATCGATGGTGATTTCAAAAGCTGTAATAGAAAGAGAAGAAAATGTAGGTAGACATTAATAAAAGAAATGCAAAATCAATGTATACTTATAATCCATATGGAATACAAATCCACTTCCCACTGGCAAAGATAACATTAACAAAGCCGCTGAAAACCAGAAAATTTGCATTGTGTTAAAAATCAAGTGGTGGGGAGTCAGAGTTGAGTGGAGTGTCACTTTTCATGGGAAAACATCCTGGACAACATGAAAATGTCAACACCTGAATATGAAAAAAAAAATTAATGGCATGTAAGAAGGGGAAAAAAGTAGTTTTGAGGCTCCCTCTTTAAATGTCTTAAAAACACATAGGTGAAAAAGGTAAAATGTCAAAAGTTAGGGCTGATAAAAATGAAAAAGCTGAAACAGGAAATGTAAAAGTGGGTGATTCAGTTTTGAAGCATAAATATCACTTCCAGTGCTGCTTACTGCAAACTGTGAATTGAAGTAAAACATGTTAACTATTCTTGTTCTCTGGGGGGGGAATTCAAGGGACCCAGTTCTTCCTTCCAAACTTACCCAAGGTCTGGAGAATTATGCTCTCAAGAATGACCAGGTCTTGGGCTTGTTGCAGGTAGGCCTGAGGTTGAGAGGACAGGCACGTTACTCACTGGGAGGCCGCCAATTGTTGAAAAACAAGAGCAACTGTACACGTTATGTGGCCGAGAATTTCTGACCATTTGTCTGAAAGGCTTTCTGGCATACATGTTTGTTGAAGAAGCCTCAGATATAAGTGATGAAAAGTGAAAGCTACATAGCAAGTACAGATGCTCGAGTTTTACAACTGCTAGACATCACATTGCCTGCATGACTCAAAACCTACACAGGCTAAGATGTATTTTGCCTTTTACTCTCTCAACCCATGTAATCAAGCAGCCTTAACAGCTCAGAACAAATACGTGACAGAGTAAATGTTCTCAGATTACATGCAAGAAGATTGCCATTTGCCTTATTGTAAGAAAAAAAATTTCTGCTTCAAAAAAAACCTCCCTCGGACAATTGCAGTACAATACTTACATCACTGCGAATATCTGGTGAAGGGTCCTGGGGATTGAGGCAGGCATGGGCCACCTTGATGACATGCTCCAGCTTTCGAGGCTGCTCCTCTACCTTTGCTGCCAGGAACAGAGCAGCAGGTGCGATGACCTGGAAAGGGTCAGTGGAGATTTAAAAAAATGATTCACATTAAGTAAAATCATTTCCATGATTCAAGCAAGAAAAGCATTACTTACATTTCTGTGAAATCTGGTGAAGGACTGGATCATGTAAAAGCGATGCATGTACACAATGGCTGTATTAATTGTAAGTTGAGAGCTGATACATGGCAGTTAAGGAAAAAAGGTAAACAGTGGGAGCAAATTACATAACATCTGTAATGACTGCATACTTTGAAAATGGGCTGGAATCGTCGGTATACGTGTGAAATAAAATAATTATAAAATAGTTATAAGGATAACTATAGGTTTAATATTGCTAATTAAGTATAAAAGTTAATGTTGATAAGCCTGTTATCGTAGCAGCCACAGAATAACAAAGTTAAACAACACTTTAGCCACCGGCTAGCTGGGATAAGACTCTTGATAACACACAAAGCGATGTTTTCGAAAACTAACACATCTAAAACACTTTTTCTGAAACATTCTACATTACTATATGTCTAAACGTGGCCCATTGTCCTTCTAATTTGCGTTTATTCGTTGATATTTACCAGTGGTGAAGCTAACGCTAACATGCTAACGTCCTGGAGGCCGCCGACTACACAGGCCTCTGCGGCCCAAGGGTTAGCCCACTACGCCGCTATCGCGTAACGCTTGTAAGCTCACGTACACCTTGTAAAACCAAATTCCACAGCGTTAAACAGAAGTGGAAGACAAAAACAAACGTGAAACCGTCGAACAAAAGACAACAACAAACTAACAAACACCAGCCACACTCCTTCTCCGAGCCGGCTCGGGAGAGAAGCTAAAGTTAGAGCGCTAACAAGAGCTCACGACAAAAGGATACACATTGAGCCGCTGTCCCATGTCCTGGAGGAGGTTCGCCGCCTGTTGTCTGTATGAGAGCTCCTTGTCGGGATCAAGTCCAGCTCGCCGAGATGGGCTGTTGTCGATCTGCTGCCGGGTGAAGTACCATTTGTTGTTACTGCTTGCGGGGAGAGAGCGAAACGAAGCCGCCATCACTGAGAAGGACGAGAGTTTAAAATTTCTGCGCGTCACAGGAACACACGTCACGCCGGGCGGCGACGTCAGCGCGCCTCGAGCGACGGTACAGCAGAGGTCTCCAAAGCGCAGAGGGGTCTCAAAACGTAACTTAAAGTCTCATACGATCTCTCTTGTTATTACGCTGTAACAGCCAAAAGCGAAATCTCCGGTAAGCTAGCTACAGCCTCTGTGCTCCATACACCGCACAGCTCAAGAGGTGAATCTCCTTGTCCTGCATCAGTATACGCCCACTTTTCTTCCTAGGTACTGACTAAAAGTGCACATACCTTTACTCATGGTGCTACCTTACCACAAGCCCCTTCCCAAACCCCGCCCCCTAGCTGTAAACGTCAAGTATGAATGAAATCTAATAACAATGTGAAACACAGTCTAAATCAAAAATTTAAAAGTGCTGCATTAATAAACTTGCTATTATCACTGATTTCGCAAAACCAGTGCATTTAGGCACTTAGGCCCGCCCCCATGGGTGAGAAGTTTAACTCCACCATCTGGCACATAAGAAGAGAAGACAAGTTGCAACAAATAGCTGAAGTAGGAAGTCTAATATTAAAGTTCTCAGTAAGAATCTTCAACTGAAACTTGTCATAAACAAGTCTCTAGGCTTGTGTGTCTGGGGTTTTACTTGCTTTTGAAAGCATGCTAACGCTGGGCAATAAATGGTGGCCAGTTAATATGATTAGCCACGATCACTTAGAGAGCTACGTTCCCTTCCATTTTCCCTCATATGCCTGTTTGGTCAGCCTCTAACATCAGAGTCTTAGTCTATCTGTCCATAACCAAATAGTGCTATGTTAGAAAGTTCTATGCTAACGCTAAACTCGTCCCGACAGCCATGCTGTCCCAGATTTTTTTTTTTCCAGGATTTTCCCTTCAGCACTAAAGACTTCTGCAGTACAAAAATCTGTGTATATGAGATGATGCTGTAGGAGGAATAACAATCTAGTTAATCACCTGACTTAATTGACACTTGACATGATCAAGCCAAATGACCAAAGAGGTTGATCATCTTCCTTGGATGACGAGTGAAACTTCTCCTGAATAGGTGCTCAAAAGCTAAACAATATCATGTCAGTCCTCCTCAATTTAATCAAAGTTTGCCCAACACAGCACACACACACATAAAACATATTAATGATTGTACATTAACATAAAACTGTTGTCGGAACCATACTGAATTTCACCAGAGAAGATTCAGTATGCTACATCAGTGTCTACTTTTTAAAATCATAGCCAAGTGACACTTCACTATCCCTACTAATTGATGTTATCTTGTTGTATCTCTGTTGTGGTCAGTGCTATCTTCTATGCTGTTGCATGCTGGGGCAGCGGGTCGAGGGTCACAGATGCCAACAGACTAAATAAACGGATCCGCAAGGCCAGTAATGTTGTGAGGATGGAGCTGGACTCCGTTAGGGTGGTGTCTGAGAGGCAGATGTTGTCCAAGATAAAGACAATGTTGGATGATACCTCCCACCCACTCCATGACATGACATGCTGGCTAGTCACAGAAGTACGTTCAGTGAGAGACTGAGATTACCAAAAAGCACCACTGACCGACACAGGAAATCATTCCTGCCTGTGGCCATCTCCCTGTACAACTCCTCCATCTAACACACTGTGAACCCTGCAATAGTTACACCCTTTTTACACGCGCTCTTTTCTACTCTGGAATATTCTTGTCAATTTTCTTGATATTTATTTATAATCACCTTTGTTAATCCTTGATATTTAGAACTGAGTGATCTGTATATATTAGTGCTATTTCTTAAATGTGTAAAATCTGTAAGATAATGTATTGTTTGGAGTTTAGTCTGTTACTGTTACTATTTTTACCATTTCTTCTTGGAGCAACTGTAACCCACATATTTCCTTAGGGATTAATAAAGTATTCTGATTCTGATTGTTTCAGGATGACCTGCCATTATCCAATGACACATCTGCTTACCTGTATCTTTTGCTCGTTTCTCCTCCTCTTCTTTTCTCTTTTTTCTAAACTGAGCACCTGATGGCTTTGAACTTTTCTTGTCCATCTTCCATTGGTTTTAATTTTGCACTCCAGTATGAACACCCATCCCCCAACCCGAGGCACCACAACATAACCTAATAGACCTACACCTTAGTTCACAGATGGGCGGTGTATTTCTGTTAACCTAATCCTACCTGGGTTAGGTTTTATATATATATATATATGGCCTGTAAATGGCCTGTATTTATATAGCGCTTTACTAGTCCCTAAGGACCCCAAAGCGCTTTACATATCCAGTCATCCACCCATTCACACACACATTCACACACTGGTGATGGCAAGCTACATTGTAGCCACAGCCACCCTACTATATATATGTGTGTGTGCGTGTGTGTGTGTGTGTGTGTGTGTGTGTGTGTGTGCGTGAGTACATGTATTTTAAGGGGTCACATAACAATTTTATTGCACACCACTATTTTGGAGCACATTGATACAAAAAAGGTTTTATAAAAAAAATCCCAAATTGAATCATTAAATGATGTAGATCAGGTTCCATTACAGCGTTTTCAGTCAGTGGTGAAAGATAAAATTGCTCCGTTTTTTATTTAAAATTAAATCTGGTAATTTGGCCAATATTCTTAAGGGTTTCCCCTTAATATAAAAGGTGAAAAGGTCAATTTTAACACGTCAAAAACAAACCCCATATTTCCTGTTGAGAGGTCATCTGCAGCGTACCACTTTATTTTCTTTTTTATTATTTATTTATTTTTTGTACCCACTTCTCTGCTAATATCCAGGCAGGGAATGCTGGGACCTCTTAATCCTTAATCCTCTTAATAAAAAACAGATGTGCTTGGTGACAGACTGAAAAGCCATGCAGGTGTCAAATAATTGACACGTTGTATTGTCACAGAGTACTAATGGTGAAAGCCCACTTCTGATTGTATTGTATTTGGGTGGTTGAGGCTGTCTCTGTCCCGCAGCAGTTTTTGCTCCATATCAATACAGAGTTGTTCAGACTGATCACCCTCATTGTGTCATGAAACTTCAAGCGGGAGCGGCCTCTTTCTGTAGGTGTGAGGGGGGGTTTCAGTTGGTTAGGGCACATTAGCAGGAGTGATGAGGTGATCACCAGGAAGTTTAAAATACAGATAATTCTGAGTGGACATGATTTTTAACAGTGAGCACTAATTTACACAACAAAACTTATCAGTGAACCGCAGATATTGAACTGTTATTTTAAAAGTACATGCTACGAAAGTGTTAACGTTGACCTTGTTCATACTTTTTCTTCTCCTTTTGGTTTGTTGTCTTTAAACAGTTTGAAATGCAGCAGTAAAGCTTCTTGCTGGTTTTAGGGTCGAATCATTCCAATCACAGTTCTCTGCAGTGGCTTTCTGTATGTTTCATAATTGATTTTCAGATTTTTCCAATCACTTTTAAAACTTTTGATTTGTTTGCAAATTACAGCAGAAATGTTGCCCAAATGAGCCTTTATGTTGTTAAAAATTATTGATTTTCTTCAAATGTCTGTAAAAATATCTTTTTAAAATCTTCCTTTTTGTTTTTTTATTGTGACTTATTGGGTTTCACTCATCTGGGTATTGATTTTTCATCATTCCTGTTACAACTGCTTTACTGCTTTTGTTTTTCAGACAGTGTTTATATTGTTATTTGAGGTTTTACAGTACAGCTAAAAACTCTAGAATGTGTTACTGCAGCAACATTTTATCAAAATGGGACAGAAATATTATTTTGTCATACTGCATCAATTGTAAGCTAGATGTTTTAAACCATTTCCCCTATCATAACATTGTTTGATGTTATGGGAAGAAAGAAAATAAAAGGTAAAAATGACCCAAACTTCACTGAAACCAAACTTTTAATGAGTAAAGAATTGATCCTTTGATAATTGAACCTCTCCGGAGCTGTTTTAGATTAAAACCAGCTCAGAATGACTGTTTCATTTGTAAGATAGTCTGTTTTTATACTGTAATATGACTAGTCACTTAATGTTAGGTGAAAAAAATATTCCCAGTAAAGCAGCAGCAGAATGTGCTTGATATAGGAAAGCATACAAAATGTTAAAACAGGAAAAACTGAAGAGACAAACTCAAACTGCTCCTGTAATTCTTACTTGAAAGGTTATGGTAAATTATTATTACTTGCATTTTATAGTGCAACGAAAACTCACAAATGTTTTACTTTAGCAAAATTGAAATTAAATACTTTATATCGCCCGTGTGTTTAGCACTCAGACAAGGACTGTCGGCTGCTTTCTAAGATGTGTGTCAGGCTCCCCCTTTGGTGAAGCTATCTGACTCTAATCCCCGTGCTTCATCAGTGCCCACCAGGGGGTAATTATACTCGCAAAGCTCTTTGTCATTTGAATCAATACTCCAGATACACATTTGCCTTGTTCTGTTATCTCTGTGAAATATGTAGATAAACCTTACAATCATACAACTTCTAACTGGAGGTCTCTAACTGGCCTGACTCAAAAATAACATTTCTTAATGTTCACACACTTGGAGAGAAATATGAACACACAACTCCAGCCATATTTAAAGATAATAAACAACTGAGGAAAATACAAACTACACTTCGACAGAATGTGTTCTTTAGTACTAAAATGGTCCACACTGATGATCAAACTCCAGTAACAACAGTGATGAGACAAGGACGCAGGTATCAAAAAATTGAAAACAATTTATTTTAAATCACAAAATGTTATAAAATGGACAGATAACTGAAGCAGTGTATCAGTGATGCCCCTGCCCCCCTCCAAAAAAACCCCAATCAGACTATCTGATCAATCAAAAGTACAGTTAAACACACAGTGAGAACAAATTACAGTCAGTAATCTTCCTTTTCCTATTTCTACTGTAAACTACTAGATGTTTCAATCGGTTATCACTTCCATAACAGGTTTCATCATAACTGGAACACTCTACAAAAACATGTTTATATAAAAAGCATCAATTTTTTTCTTTCACTAATGGAAAACTTTACGCAACGGCTTCAGAACAAAACATTTCAACCTCGTCAATGGTTTCATTTGTAAAATGATTTTATTGATTTCACTGAGCAGTTTATCTTAAGATTATATGATGAGTAATTAACCATCTTTTACTGTAAAGTAGCTGCTTGTTGCTGTATTTGCTTGATACACATTAGAAAAATGGACTGTAATGCAGTTGAAACGATGAGCAAAAATCTTAAAACTGAGAAACTTCTGCGTTGTTTACAAGCTCCTGTTTGCACCCCTTCAATTCTGTCGTTACAAAAAAATCCAAATATGTGCTTTTCAACTACCTTAAATGATACAGCTGCATTTAATTGTACTTTTGATTTTAGCCTATTCCGGTTCTCATCCTCAGGAATCTCTGATGTACAGTCACAAAAAACCCTTAAAAAAAACAACAACAAAAAACCCTACTTCACACTTTATTTACACTTTTCCAAATCTTTCCGCACGTTTCATCTTCTTGGCCTGCAGAGACAAAAAGAAAGAAAAGATTAATCAGCCTCTTTATTTCATTCACTGTGGTTAAATCACATGGCATTGTGATGAAATATGAATCACACAAAATCGTACCTCGACGTCGTCTCCACCAACTGAGCCCGCGCTTGTTAGGGCTCCAAACCGCTCCTTCCTCTTCTTAAGCTTCTCATCCTCCTCAATCTGAAAAAGTCAGTATAATATTAATGATTTAGCTATAAATTATTTTGTAATATATAGTATTACTTAACATTAGCACAGATTCTCAAGGAAAAGTAAACAAAAACTAAATAAAAGGGCAAACAATAAAGACAAGAAAAAAAGAATCAGAACAACATTTAACCTCATAAGAGGACATTTGTTTTAAATCTTGATAGAACAGTGGCAGCATGATGTTCTCGTAAGTGGATATCAGGCCCTTGTAGAGCAAAATTTAGTAATTTGGTCTAGACAACCCAAAATGTGATGTCCACATATGTGGACGTCAGGTCCTAGGAGGTTAAAGAGGGTTAATAAATAAAGAAAAAACAAGTACTATTAGGGCTGTTCGATATAATGACATATATTTTATGACAATATGAAAACGTCTATCATTTCATATCACGCTATTGTTTGTTTTGTGGTGTCACAAATATAATGATGACAATTTTTCTTCCAATTTTAAACAGATCATCTGCAAAATAAATACATAGAGTAAACTTTACAGGAATTTTTTATTTTGATTTATTGATTAATTTTAATTTCAGGCTTTTTAATGTCCAGCATGAACCCTGATTCATTAGTTTATACACCACACAAAAAAACCACTAGAGCTCACCTTTTGAGAAATAGATGAGACGTTCATGCCAAATCTTTCTGCCCTCTTCTTCAGCTGATCGACGTTCACCTTTAACAGAGACAAACATGATGATTCAGTGTCCTTTTTGAGTCAGATGGAGCAATAAAGAAATAAAGGATCAGAATTTTTTTTTTTTACTTTGACACTTACCGCAGCTTTACTGTTTACAACGACACCTGTTTGAAAGACAAAGTAGAAAACTGTGAGAAAAACCATAATAAACACTGAAATACTTGTAATAACACTACTACTAATACTAATGCTACTAATATTGTTGTTAAGGGGTTGGATGTGGCTGATTACAACTGATTAAATCTATGTTTAGCAATTTTAGTTTAGCACTATCAACTTTTATTGGCTGAGCATGAAGTCTCACTTTAAATGAAAACTACTGCAGTAACAATTTCCCAGAAAAAAAAAAGTATTTTCCATTTATTTTTAAATTAGTTACATACAGAAATACATTTAAAAAGGTAGTATTGTTCACCATATCTGCACTCATCGCTCTCCACAGGCTATATATGAGTATGAAATGATCAAAAAGTTCTAGGTAACATCTCATGGGGGAAAAAAATAAATTCCCAAAAAACACATTACCTGATTGGCTGATCTCCAATTGAACATCATCTTCTCAAACATGTCCACATGGCTTTCAGCATAACTGTTATTTTTAGATTGCACTATGGAAGTTTCTTTCTGACCAATTTAACTGCTCTGTGATTTAATCGGTCTTGCTCTGCATATTACTTGATATTTTTCACTTTTCATGCTGCTTCTGCACTGTGAGTTCTTCAACCACTCCAGTGCGTAGAGCAGAGGCACAAATCAAGCGGTCAGAATGAGACCTCCATAGAACGATTTCAAAATAAGCTACTGAAAGCTATTTGGAGGTGTGAGAGAAGCTGACATGAAGGAGATGATCTGCTCATTTAAATCAAGCAGATACACAAAAACCCCCCACAATCTTACAGAAAATATTTTTCATATATGTTAATGTATTTTACATGAGCTATCACTAATGCCTTGTATTTAATTAAAGGTGAAACAGACTCATTGCCCCATCTTGTGGTTTAAACTGGTACAACTGTTTTAAATTTAGTTGATAGTTTGATGAATTCTGGGAAATTTTAAATTCTTCTTAACGGAATTCATTTATAACAAATAACATTAATTATAAAATTCTTCTTTTAGAAAAAATAGATTTTTCTAGCAGTAGTATAAGTTAGTGCTATCATAGTATTACTATTATTATTGCACTACAATAATACAGGCATGTATAAAGGTTTACAAAGGCTTATGTTTCTTCTCTATAGTATAATTAGAAAATAAAACATTTTGTAACGTCATCATATAAAAGAAATAAATTCTGAATAAAATACAAAGATTCAATTAAAAAACACAAACATATTTTGACAAAAGCCTACGAAGTCAGTCCTTAGCTTCGATACATTTCTTATAAAAAAACAACAACCATTTGTTTAGTAAAGAGTGACAACAGACCTGGAGAGGGACTTGAAGTAGCAGGTAAGCCAAACCTAGAATATAGGAGAACACATGTTTCAGTTTTAACACAGATTTACTGAAACATAAATCTGCTTCATGAGCTACATGGGTGCTACTCGAGAAGGCATGACCATTATTTCTGTCATGTATGATGATGTTTGATTCATCTAAGTGATTGCTAACTCAGGGAGGAGTCGCATAAACTATGCTATTTTTAAGTTATCACATTTTATTGATACAAAAAAATGTCAATAAAATAAATATAATATAAAATGATAAACAAATTGAAAAACAACTACAATTTAAAAGAGCCTATGAAGAAAAATAAGATCACTTAAAAAAATGCTCCAGATTTCATTGAAGTACCGAAATAAAATAAAGTAACATTGGAAAGATACAATAAAGAGATAAAGATCTGATTCATCGTGTTCTCGGACAAAAAGCCAAATGCAGCGAGCATTATTTTGAAAGAAGAAATAATTGAGGTAAGGCCTCACCTTGCTGCACGTATAGCCTTCTTGCTTTCAGATGACGCCGGCAGGTTGAAACGTTCGGCTCTCTTCTGAAGTCTCTGCTCAACAAATTAGATAAAAAACTGACATTACTGCTGTACATGAAGTAAAGTCTAAACTCTAAACTTTGTATACTTCCTATTAAAATCTCTCTTACACCTATACATTTGATGTATTACCTTTGCTCATGAATCTATATGTTTTGTTCATATACTCCTAAAAATAGACCACTGAACTTTACTATGAGCTAAAATTCCCCTCTGACTCACATTTAACCTGACACATTTAAGTCATTAGTGGATGCAAACAGGTTGTACACACCTCGCTGGCAGATAATGGAGGAGTTATTTTCACCACCTTCTTCTCGGCAGGCCTGAAAGTAAAAAAGTAAAATTTCAAACGTCAAAAAGATGACGCGAATCATAAATTTTAGTTTCTGCTGGCTGCCTAGGAGTGGTAAGGACAAACATCGCTGGTGCATATGCTTCATAAATCTGAGAGTAACGTATACTTATTATTTGCTTAGTAAGAACATTTCTACACAGATATTACTGAATGAGACCCAAATGTCACATTGTCCACAGCCAATAAGTGCTGAAGGAACAAAAAAAGGTAAATTTAACGAAGATAAACTTACGGCTCAGGCTCGATCGTTTCAGAATCCTTGTCGTCTTTTACGTCGTTGGAACTCTCAACTTTAGTGAAGTCCTGAGATAAATAAATACATTTAAAAAAAATTACTTCTCAACAATACAGTCTTAGAGGGGGATTTAAAGAGAGCATATTGTGGGAAACATTGTAAAAATTTACCACTGCATCCTCTGCAAGCACGTCATCTACGTCCACATCTTCCTCTGTTGTTCAGAAAACAGGAGAAAAAAAGAACGAACATATATAAATTTCAGAATATTTAAAAACAAAACAAAACATGGAAAACACTTAAAATGCATCCGCATCATCTGTAGAAACAATTTATGTCACACCCATCACATGCACGTGTAACCACCTACAAGGGTTGTCGATCTGTGGGACCAGCACCCGAATACAGGAAGTGTGAATCGGCTCTTTGTTTAACTACCCCTAAACTGAACATATGAATATTACTCAGCAGGCAATGCAGAGTTCAAATGGAGCTGATGGATGAACTATACTCAGATTTTTACTGTTTCACAAAGTGCTAAAAAGGGAATTTAGATGTTAATTGGAGGATATTTTTAAAAGCAATATAGCAGGAGCAAAGCAAAAGCAGAATCTAATAATAAGAATCACAAAATATCAATCAATCACCTCAATTATACTTATCTAATTAACACACTCTGAGCTAACGTTGATTTTGTTCTAATCTTTGAAAGGGGAGAGATTGGACAGGAGATCGGGAACATGCAGGCCTGAAGATGCACTTCTCCCTCCCGTAAAGGTAGAATGTAAGGAAACATGTCCAGTAGAAAACAATCGAAGTCCAAATCTTCTTGAATTTATAATGTAATACGGCAAAAATGAGCAGAGAAAAAAAAACATGAAACCAATTTGTAGGTTCAAAGTGTTCGTGTGGTGGTGGCTCCTATGGCATTACTTGCTTCACTTTCTAACTGTGGACCCTCAGCACCAAATTTTAAGATGATGTGTTCTGCTCATTGCAAGAACTAGAGGAAAAACCACGCTGAATGTTCCTAGGTGCCTTCTTTTATACTCTCGTGGCTGTTTGCCTCCCCCTCTCTGGACACCGAATCGCTGTCATTTATATATAATCACCTGATATCCAGAAATACCCTATCGTCTTCTCCATCTTCGACCTTTCAACCATTTTTAACTAAGAAAAAGTTACCTCACTTAAATCACTTCATTACATTTGATTCTTTTCTATGTTATACTTAAAATAATTTGTCAATAATTACACCATATATGAGCCTTCAGTCAAGTATGAATACAAGTCACTTTAATGTTTCATTTATTCATGTAATTCCACTTCAATAAGATTTGTCTTTAGCACTTTCTCACATGAGCATTCATTTTAACATAATCCCTTTTTGATTCAAACACAGAAAAATGTTTTTTTTACGCAATACAACTTTTTTTTTTTTTTACTAAATCATACATTTGAAAAGTCAGACATTCTTTTGTGGTGAGCGTCGCTCACCGTATACTCTGTTTATTATTAAGCAATTAATGAATGAACTATCAGCAAAATCAGGTATGATAATTATGATTCTGTGTTTAACTATTACAACACTTTACACCATTTCTTTTATTCAAAATCATTATACATGGATTATTCATGTATAATGTTGGGTTGGCAACAAGAATAAAGATGATCTAGCAAATATGGACAAGCTCTGTTTTAGCTAGCTAATTTCAGATATAAATGACTCTTCTCTCACGTCTCACATTGGTGGATTTTAAGCCCTTTATTTAGGCAGGTAAATGAAATGTTTTGTGCAAGCGTGCGAGTTAAATGAGTGACGGTGTGAAAGGTATTGTTCCTCACCGTGTTCCTCCAGATAAGCCTGAAGTCGGGCGATGAGCTCCCCTTTGTTTCCCTTGGTCTCCAAACCTCGGGCATCGCATTCCTGCCTCAGTTCAGCAAGCTACAAATAAAAAAACAGAGTTCATTTACTTAAACCTGACATTTTCGGTCATTAATCCATCTAACACAGACCATTTACTATTTATGTACAACATAGTGTACATAAATAGTAAATGGTCTGTGTTAGATGGTCTGTTATGTTGATGTGACAAATTTGAAGGTCAAAGAATATGTGAGGGTCAGCAAAAGATACATTTCATCATCAGTTGGTGAGCATAAGTCTCAGTGCAGATGTTTGTGTACCTGTCATTTTTTTGTGAGAAACTAGCCTACAGTGCAGCTACTACGAACGTGCCCTTCAAGCAGACTTTAAAGAAGTATAAAGAGGAATGAGTAATTTTCATTCTCTGTGTCAGTGATGTAGAATAACCCTTTTTATGTGGCACAATCTTGCTTTCATTAGGGGGATGGGGCTCAAGACCAGTTCTGTTGTAGAAAACAAGTCTTGGCTGGGGTGCATCACAGGTATATGACTGCCTGCACAAACAGCAGGTTAATAATTGCTGTGACAACTTTCTTCTTCTTAAAAAAAATAAATAAATAATCCCAGAAAAACTACAGAATGAAAATGCCCCTAACTATTAGTTAGGATAGTCAAAAATAGATGTCTCCAGCCCGCACACAAATATGAAAACACAACAACCACACATGAAATTCATTGGATTAAATCACATAAGAAGCCCATTTAGGTAACAAAATCAGTTGCTTTTTAAAGAAATTTCAATACCAAATTATCCATCGATATTTTTCCTCTAGCACCTTTTCAGTACTTTTAATGTAATGTAATGCACTCTGGTATGTTTTCTTTCTTTCTTTCTTTTTCCTGGAAGCTACTCTGCATTAGTTGTCAGATAATCGTTTTCCATCACTGCCCTTGGAGTTTGAATCCAGTTTGACTCAAATACACTATTTGGATTCCTCCATCAGCTGACGCATAGAGCATCCAAATGTGTGGACACAGATAACAAACAGACCCAGACCACACTCAGACAGAAAATCTTTACCTTCGTTCATTTATTATATTTTTACTAACTGGCCTCTTTAGTTTCATTTCCCCTCTTCCTGTCGCTCCCCTTGTGTGATGTGAGCTATTTTATTTATCTAATAATTTACTTTATTTCTTTGTTGTAAGTCGTGTTCAATGTTTCGGCTTCTGTGACTCAGGAATCTCCCAACACTTTGGGGACACATAAACTCCACAAACACACAGAGTTTACACATACTGCTCATTTTTATGTTGTGTGGCCTGAGATGGAGTCAAATACATTTTTAAAATATAACCCTAAACTGCCTGCGAAGCATTTGATATAAGTTCGCACAGGGCAAATAGCCTGGCGGCAGCATTTTAAGACACTTGTGGATGTAAAGTCAGAGACCGAGTAAACTGAGCTGCACTTTTAAAAGCTAATGTTGGGCTAGCCTCGGCCAAATTAACTTGCTGTTAACGTTATTACAGAAGGTCAGAGACAGTAGGTGACTTTGTGCATATATATATGACAGTATTTGTTATTTAACATTAATTTCATATTTAATGTTTTTTCTCCCTCCTTAGCCGATGTATTCTAACGTTAGCCCGCCGTTAGCTCTTT
Source organism: Haplochromis burtoni (assembly GCF_018398535.1). Taxonomy (NCBI): domain Eukaryota; kingdom Metazoa; phylum Chordata; class Actinopteri; order Cichliformes; family Cichlidae; genus Haplochromis; species Haplochromis burtoni. The sequence continues at coordinate 652,973 of NW_024582392.1, forward strand.
GAACACATGCCGGGTGTTCGCCTTCTCAGCCGGACGTCATTTTGTCCTTCAAAACGGTTAATTAACGTAACCCCGACCTCCGGTCCTGCATCTAACTCCGGTTAAAAGCCATCTTTATCTTTAAAAACCGACCAAATGCGGGTTATTAAGTGCATATTTTAGGGAAATACCAACCTTAAGCTTCTGCAGCTCTATCACTTCGGCCATCTTTCTTTGTTGATGTGTTTACTTCCTCCAATCAAACCGGAGTTGCTCTCCTTCTCAGCTCCTCCACTCTCACTCGGTTTGTTACAGCGCCGCCCACCGCTGCGGCTGACACCCTGCAGGCGTGTGCACGTACAGAGCCCGCGGTGTGATGGTTGTGCTATTGCAGGGTCTTACCTTACGGTATAAATCGCCTTGAGGCAGCTATTGCTGTGATTTAGCACTATATACATACAACTGAATTAAACTTAATTGAAAACTAACTAAATACAACTCATTAGTGATACCTTTTTAGTAGCAGGTTAGACCCACTTTTGCCCTCAAATCCGCCCCCAATCTTCAAACCACCTATTTTAATGTAAAGCTAACTGAACCTTGTGCTATATTAATGTAGTATTAAAATAATCTTAGTAGATAGGAACACTAACATCCAAAGCAGGAGATTTCAGTCTAAATTTTAATCCTAATGAAGGTAACTCTGCTTGAACTGGTTAAGTAGAACATCAGCAGAGAAGAAATATGAAAATAAAAACAGCTCTATTTTCTGTTGCCTACATTGAAGAGGATGACTTTGCCTCTAAAGAGGAAAAAGTGTAGGCAAGGGCTTAAAGCGGATTCAGCAGGCGGAGGAACCCTAAAAGTTAGTTGACTCATTGTGGGCTAACCCTAACCCACTACTGAGAGTTCCACTAGATTTTCGTATTGTACAGGCTGTGATCAGCTGACCTCCTGCTCTTTGTGGATTTACACAACTGAATTCAACAAGATGTCAGCAGATGTCTCAAAAGTTCTCCTGGCTGACTTCCATCCCCTACACTGACAGTACACTGTTTATGCTGTCTTTATATTAGACAGTATTAAGTTGGTATAAAGGTGGAATTCAGTGAATGAATCTCAGGATCATGAGTTTAGCTTCAGATTTATCTCTGCTAAACTTGATGTAACCTTACTGACTGTGAAACCACAGCCACTGTGCACCAGTCACACACTGTTCTTTACTTTAAATCCATAACAGTACAGATACTGCACTAATCTACAGAGGATTTTCATGTCACAGTAAATAACACAGTTAGTTTACCTCAGTTTGTTTAGCAGCATGTTTCTTAATATAAAAAACACAATGTCACACGTACAGACCCAACAGTTGATTTAAAAACATGAGGACTTGCATGTCAGCTTTAAATGAGGAATCCTTACCTTTAAATCTAACGTCTCTTCTTCCTCTCCTGTCCTGTCTTTCTTATCTTTCTCCATCTCTTTTGTTTCTTCCCTGTGAAATACAGCAGCTGGACCTTTAGCTAGCAACACACTGTGAGACAAACTGCACACAAACAGTTTGTGTGTTTGGTGATGTTTGTTAAGGTGATAGAAATTAAATTTGACTTTACTATTAGTCAGAATAAATAAATAAAAACCCCTCACTATGGCACAAAGTCATATTTTTCATCTTTCATCTGTTTTTTATGCCACATCTCCTGGTGATTAATACACCAACAGAATTGCCTTTCACGTGTTACAGTTTAGGCTCAGATGTTTGATGTGTGAAGGCTCGCAGCGTCATAATATCTCCCCTCAAATGTGTTGAACCAAAACTAACAAGCCTATTTTAAAAACGTAAGGAGTAAAAGTAAAAAGCTGTCAGAAACATAATCTAGTCAAGCAAAGCACAGATGCCTTAAAATTCTCCTTACAGTAACAAGGTATTTGTACTTTGTTACTTCCGACATCTGACTGGGGCTCTTTAAACTGTAAATCAGCAGAGGCACTAGATTCTTATTATTACAACATCTTATGAAAAGTGTTGATTTTCTGTCAGTTTCTTGGTCTTCGTGGCTGATTTTATTGCTCAACAGGCTTTCGGGAAAGATGAAAAAAGATGAAGGTGGATACTGAGACGGTTCATATTCTTGTTGCTAGGCAACAAAGCACCGAACATAACTCATCTGGCACCGTGTTGCAAATGCACGCAAGAGACAGTCCTCAAATCAAAAATGTGTTTAAGAAAGTCAGTCTCTGTTCACTGCTTAACTGTTCCAACCTGCATTTTTTTGCTTAATTTTTTTAAGTAATTTATTTTAAAAACCATGTTTGATTTATACATTTCTTTTCTTTATACCCTTCATGTTTTAATAAAGCAACAAATGCTGTTTTCGGTGTGTTAAGTGACAAGTAGGTGGAATAAAAGAGTAAATTTACACATGAAGACAAACTGAAGCCTTGTTTGGATTATGATTTCTGCTTGGACCAGACCTCCAAACTGAGCAGTGAAGACATGAAATGCAAAAAAATCTTCCCACCTTCTGTAACACACAGATTTTGGTCTGACCAACCACCTCAGCCATGGGCTAAAGATGACAACCAATACAATTCTAAGAGATAATTTATTAGTAAAATGATCAAAAAAAAGGAAAGCATAAAACAGTCCAGTGTTGCAGTTGCAAAATGGATAAAACACACAATCCAAGGCCAGAGTCAGCAATGCCCCAAGTCAGTTGTATTTTACATGTCAACGACTTTAACAGCGATCAGCAGTTGTCCACAGACCCACCACCCAGTAAGTAGAAGGCCAGTAATCACTCCAGCCTCAGCAACCCAACTCTGCCTTCAGGCTGCGGCTTATAGTCCTGGCCTGCACAGAGTCGTCTTAGATCTGGCCATATGGCACACCTGCACAGAAAGACAAAATATCAAAGCAGCATTTGTAGTGTGGGCTATTCGTCGACTAGAGTATCACTGCAATCAAATACACCTGCCTTCAATTAATCCAATCCAATCCCATCACAGCCACACAAAGCCACTCCCAAACCAGTGCAGCTTCCCATAGCAAATATGGAGATGAATAAAAGGCAACATTAGTCCACCGTAGTGCACCTTCTTTCTCTGCCGACTTGAGACAGGCTTAAACTGACTCTGTGACAGAAGATCTTCATGTTGGAGTGGCAAAGCCTCCTAACCAGGTCACATCAAGGAGAAAAAGTCAGTTTTAGAGTTTACACTGAATTTTGACACCAGGAAGTAAAATAAAAGCTTCAAAGCCAAAGCAACAAATGAAGGTTCATTTTCTTGCAGTTAAATAAGAGGATTGGTCCAGTCTTATATTCATCTGTGATTTTTGCAGATAGCAACAACATCCCACCATCAATCCCATTTTATGTAACTTGTAGAAACACAATTAAGGGTCCAGTCAAGGTTTTGTTTTGCAGGAGGTTATTTGTTGGTCTTCATCCTCATTTCCAGTGTTCAGGAGGGGGTTTACATCTTGAATGAAATGTGTGTATAACAGTCTTGAAATCTGGTGTACATTAAGTAATATCAAAAAATCTCTAAAGACAGAACTCTGAAGCAAAATTATAATTTTTTTTCTCCACATCACTTGGTTTGGATTAGTGTGTTATACTGGGTTTGGAATAACAGCTTTAATTTTTTAAAAATTTTAATTAATGTTGTTATTACAACTTAGTAACATTTTAGCAGCTGATCAATGAAATCTTTTTAATCTACGACTAATCTACTTTGTTATTTCTTTACATTTTTGCATTATTTTATCATTATTTTCATGCTAAGGGGCGGTACATGTTGGAGATGAGGCCTGAGGGGTGTTACAGGGTTCACGTTCAGCAGATGAAAAAGGTCTGATCAGGATTTGCTGTGAATGTGGACATTGTTTGAAAAGAGGTTTAAAACGTGTGGCCGTTTGGCATATGATACGGAGACAATAAAACTTTGAGCAGAGTGACTTTAAAGTTGGTGGAAGGACAAAGCCGGATGAATTTAAGGAGTCACAAGCCCTTCAGTAATCCTCATTAAGGTTGCATTCCTCCCATTTCTTTCTGCAGGCCTCGCTTAGCATTGTGTGTGACCTATTGTTAGAATAAAATGTAAAAAAAAAACAAAAAAACCCTCTCCATTGTGCATTTTACATAACATTTCAGATATTATGGTGTATCTCAATGCCACAGTGAAGCATATAACTGCTATAACTTCTACAGATTGAGAGCATTTTTAAAAATGCATTTATTTATGTTCAGTTTGTTATGATTTTGATTTGACAGCATTTCAGTGTAAATCAATACATAATAGAGATGGATCAGGTGACTTTTGGAGAGATTTAGGAGCTTTCATACTTACTTTTAAGACCAACAGAATGCAGACGAGGATCCTAAGATCCTCGTCTGTTCCTGGTGTATTGAACTCTGATGAATCATTAAGTTGTCTTTCATTATGCTGGCAGATGATTTACATTAGATCTAAATGCAACCAAAAAACAAACAAGTACAAAAAACAAATACAAAAAGCAGAAAACGTATAAAGGTTTGGATAATTACACAAGTAAACAGTTATAAACGTAATGATAATATTTGTGATATTTGAAAAAGTATATAACAAGTAATGATATTCATATGATAACACTTTAAGCTTTATCATATGAATTACTGTCAACAGTCCAGGATCAGTAACATGCAGCAGTTATTTTTGTACACTTTTGTGCTGTTATGGTTACAGAGTCTCTCTCTCTCTTCTTTCATACATTTTCATACAAAAAGGTAAAAGATTAAAAAAACAAACAAACCAATAAACAAACTAACCTCACATCATGCACACTAGTCCGTTTAGCTTCACCCTCATGATTTAAAGGGGATCCTGGTGTATCGTAACAAAGAATTTTACATATTTGTTCACGTTAATAATGCTTCAGAATAAATACAATAAGTTTGAAGTGATGCAAATATGCAGGTACTGACAGTAAGCATTACATCTGAATACTTAGTAATAATTTTATATCACAATGTTGTCTATAGTGCTGGAATCTCGGTGTGCAACTGATATTTTTGAACTCTTTTTAACAGTTATGATCAAAGACTCTCTTTATCTCTGCGTCGGTATAAAAACAAACAATAAATAAATCAAATTAAAGATGGATTGGACAGAATATGTGTTTCTCTCAATCTGATGAATATGAACAGATTGAAAGTTTCAGACATGTTTGTTTAAATGTAAACTTTATTTTTAAATTAAAATCTGAAGTTACATGTTAATGCAGAATTATTTTAATTATATAGTTATTACAGTTGCATAAACTAAATACTGAATCCAGGCTGAAAAATATTTTATCAGATGAAATTTTAAAAATTGACCATAAATAACTATAAATTATATTATAAGGTTATAAAATTAATTAAAGTAAAATAAATACTGATATGGGAGTCAGTTACCTTCATAAAATGAAACATTTGTAAAAAACATCAATTGTAATGTTGATGTCGAACTGAAAACGAAAGATTTTCAAATGATAGAAACTGAACTGAAAGGACGAAGTCGACTGAAAATTAACTGTAACTGAGCTGAACTGAAAAAAACAAACAAAGCCACATTAGCATGATAATAAATATCACTAATGTTTATTACTTGGTAATAAAAAAATTAAAGAAAAAAGTAAAATCAATGCAAAAATGCATTAAGTCCTTAGATGACATGTAGCTTAATGATACTTTAATGCCACTGTATCATTTTAGTATCTAGGTTGGCTAAACTGTAGCCTGAACCGAGTCTGAGTAATTAAGTACATAAATTATATGTTTTATATAGGTTTTATAATCAAAATAAATACTAATGTCAGCTATAAAAATGTACTGTAAAAAGTGAAATGTTTTCCTCTTAAATGTAGCGTAGAATGTGATGTTAGTAGAGTAATGCAAAGTAGGCCAATGCAGAATTTGAGTGAAAGTACTTACTAGACTTTTACTTGCGAACTTGTGAACCTATGTTAAATGTGGAATTAAACATTCCTTAAGTGATCGTGTGGCTCTTTCCCAGCTGGAGGTGTGACTGTAATCCCTGAGACGAGCTTTGACTCTATGCACACCAGGCCTGTTGCTCCAGGCGCCCCGAACTCTGAGTGGAGGAAGAAGGCGTTTCTGTTGCTAGTGCATCACATGAGGTCAAACATCAGACCGTTTATAAAGCCAGTTTTCTGTTGCCTGCTGCTCACTAACGGGATATTTCACAGAGATGATGTGGACGTCTGCTGTGCTATTGGTGCTGCTGGCAGCAGCTTCACAAACTGTGGCAAGTGAGTAAAGAAAATGCTTTTTCATTTAAAAATGCTTTAAGCAGTAAGAGGAAGACGCAGAGTCACGCATGATTTAGATTAGAAATCTTCAGATTTAAAGAGAGAATTTTCAGTATTAGGATGAGATTTTGATTCAGCATCACAAACGTAAAAATGAACAAACAACCTGGAGAAAGCTTTAAAAATCAACTGTGTAAAAGTAGCTGAAGTATGAAGAAATATTAATAATCATAAATATGCCCAAGTTTCATACACTCCATTAATATTTAACTGGCATTTTACTGCCATACCGGAAGACTATTTTTATAATGTTGTGAGTTTTGGGTGTGTTAAAATGTTATTGTGTACTGTTATATGAATCTCTGCAAATAACTGAACCATTCATTTAAAGTAGTAGAAGTAAAGTAGTAGCATTCTGTTACTGAGATTGTAGATATGAGTGATTAAAACATTACTACGTGTATTTTACACAGATTTAGTTACATTTTTATGGAATTCATCTGTTCACACAACAGTTTTAAATGTCCAAGTACCTTCAGAACCCTGAAGAATACAAATTTGATTTGATTTCTTTCATGTTATCCGTCATATTTGTTTTTTTAAACTAGAAAATTGCTCACTGTACAAAGAAAAAAATAATACAATCTATTTATTTCTTGTTTCTAAGCCACAACTCTTTAGATTATTTTATGAATATGGGGTAAAAATAGAAACATTTAGATGTGGTATTACCATGAAACTTGTGTAGATGATTATTTACACTGAGAATCTTATTTTTATATTACAAGTTTTCTGAAATGCAAATGAAGAATTATCTCTCTAAAATGGCTCTACTTTGCATACTTCCACAGAAATCTGTGAATATTTGATAAAAGCTTCTTCAGCATGTCTGTTTAATTTTGATCACAGGTTTCCTCAGAGAGGGAATTTAAACTTAATGTTTTGTCACTTCTCAAATAAGAAATACAACCTGTGTAGTAACATAAAGAGCGACATGCATATGCAGAGTCACGGTGATAACACATTACAATGTTGTGGTCTATAAGATGTGAGGCTACTTTTTCCCATGACCTCTTTACTCAACCATGCATGAAAGACATGACACATGAATAACACAGAATTCAGTCTTTGCAGAACAAGAAGCCAAACACTCACTTTAAAAACATACAGTAAATAAAAAAGAGCTGGGAGTTACCGATTGCTGTAATAATTCCTCTTATCCAGCCTTTGAAGAGCTTTCTTGCTAAATGATGGGCAACAAACCCCAAAACTTGAATAAATAATAAAGTTGAGCGGCTGTCACTAAATTCTGCCTCAGCTCTGGAGTAAACTTTTTACACATCTAATGTTCACTCAAGTTTTTCCATGAATTGACTGAAAGAGGAACGTGATTGCTGTAAAATAACTGAGGCTAAATTCATAATTGGCGAGTCTTTATCTGCCAATAGGTTTAATCCAAACTCAACCCTGCATGTGACGCTGTTAATCACACACACTCAGCTGAGCATCACATGAGAGGGATTGAGATCAGAGCTCCATACTGCAAAACCCCCTCATTCATCTATTTATCCATCTTCAGCTACATTTTATAAATCAAATCATAGCTCCAGTAATAAATAAATAACAACAGTGACTTTTGGGCTGCTGTAAGAAACAACAAAGAGGTTTGTGAGAACTATAAAAGTTAGTTTTAATCACTGGGACAACTCCCTTTAATGGCACCAGTTCTGTTTAATTACTACCAGATAACAGAGAATTACAAGAAAGCTTTAAACCCACAGTAACAAATTAAATCTTTAGTATGGAGGAGAGTTTGTATTCTGTTTTAAATATATTTATTTCCGATATTTCAGAGCCCAAAAACCGCTTCACTCGTTACCCGTCATGGAACACCAAGATGTACCCGATCTGGAAAGATGGAGACCCACGATACAAAGACTCTTGGAAAGGTACATCAGTTGTAAACTATCTCTTCTAAATCTAAATCTAAATCTATCTGTCTGTCTGTCTGTCTGTCTGTCTGTCTGTCTATCTTTAAAGATGTTTATTTTATTCATTTATTTGCTTTTTTATTGTCCTGAATGAAGTATTATACTGACAGATACTTTCATTTCTGTCTTTGGGACAGGAGGAAAAGTGACGTTTAATGTTGGAAATGATTCCCCAACTTTGACTGGAGCCAGAGTTACCTTCACTATTGACCTGCAGTTTCCACACAACCAAAAGGTGCTGCCTGATGGAGACGTGGTTTGGGCTGAAGACTGCGTAATCAACGGTAACGCATGCACGTTTGACCCTCAGTGACTTAATGCATTTATTTAATCAGTGCAATTAAAAGTGTTTTGCAGCTGCCAGTCCCCACAGGAAGAATAGTAATGAATTATAATAACTTTCCACATTGCACCATCACTTATTTAACAACAGCATGTCAGGGGCTTATCTGTGAAATCATAAATTATTAGAATCTCTCTTCCTGTTACAGGAACAAAGCATCTTGAGTCTGAGCCAGTATACCCAACACAGAACACAGACTGGGAGGCTGTGTTCCCTGATGGAACGCTAGTGAAAAAAGACAAGAAACCCGCCTACGTGTTTGTGTGGAAGACCTGGGGTGAGAGGAGCTCACTTCTATTAATAAATGAGTAGATGAAGAACAAAATGAAATGCTTCTATGAGGAAAACAAGACAGTGGTGAGGTGTGCAGTGGGAGTGGCAGACGGACTGAAGGTGGGGCTGTGATTACATTGTGATCTGTAGTGAGAACAGAGAACAAGTGGAGGAGAGCCTGGAGTGGTGGAGATGCTCTGGAGTGAAGAGGAATATATGTGTGTGAATTAGAGGGAAACAGGTGGAAAGGTAAACAAGGAGTAGAGGTAGTGAAGGCAGGTGAGTTTAAATACCTGGGTTTAAACATCCAAAGTAACAGACGATGCTAAAGAGAGGTGAAGAAACTTGAAGCTGAAACTTTTGTTTTCTTGTACTGAGATTTATTATGACTGTATATCTATATACAAGTCAGAAAGCATTGAAAAGCACTTCAGTTTCTCTTTAAATGATCTGTTCAGTGTTATCTCACTGGGCTTCTGCTGCTCATTTGGCAGGTCAGTACTGGCAGGTGGCAGACGGGCCCTCCTCCTCCCTGACTATCGGCACAGATGACATCCCTTTGGGCTCCTACACCATGGACATCGTTATCTACCACTACCGCAGCAAAGAGAAGTTCATTCCTTTGGGATATGCCTCCACACAGTTCTCCATAACTGGTTAGTAACAGACAGAAAACAGAAACATAGCGTTCAGGTCAGGCAAAGGAACAAAATAGTGGAATTATAATTTAGTAGAGATATGCATGAAATAAAATAAGAGTGCACTGCATAATAAGATGCTAACTGAAACATTCATCAAAAGCATAATAAATCTGTTTGTTGCTTAATAAAGCCTAAAATAAAGGAGTGAGGGGAAATATTTGCTCTCACGTTCTCTCATGATAGTCATGAAATGCAAATCTGTTGCTCATTTATTTGTTAACATCATGCTTTGGCGTCCTCCTCAGATCAAATCCCCTTCGCTGTCTCTTTGGACCAAGTCAATGACATCGAGGCGGCCGACATGCGCTTCATCCAGAACAGGGCGATCGCCTTCACCATCACTCTCCACGACCCCAGCGAGTACCTCAGCAACGCAGACATCACCTTCAACTGGGACTTTGGGGATGCAAGCGGGGCTCTGATTTCCAGAGAGCTGACTGTCACTCACACCTACATCAGCTCGGGCTCATTCAAACCTAAAGTGGTGATCCAGGCGGTCATCCCGGACAAGGCCTGTGACCCACCAGTGGATACCCCAACCAAGACCCCTGGTCCATCTAACAATCCGGGCACCACAGGTAGCACACAGTTATTTTTTATAATTAAAGGATCATAAAAATACTTAGTGAGTCTGAATCATTTACTAACATGAAAAATATTATTCTCATTATTCTCTAGATTTAGATTTTTTTTTTTCATTTTTTTCTTTTCAAATGTCAAGTCAACACTGTATCAATATTATTATGCACATAGATGATTACATTAACTCTCACTTGCTGATGAATTCAACATTTGGAGTGAAAATATGAATTAAAACAAAATAAAGTAGCCAAAATAAAGTGAATTTTGCCAGATCCCACAGCGAGTCACTCCACATGTTTGCTTTGGCAAAGTTTTATGCTGGGGGCTCTTCCTGATACAACCTTGCCCAAAGGGATTTGTGTCTCTAGCTGGAATTGAACAAGCGACCTTTGGCTTGCCAAAGTGAAAGTGTAGTTAAAATGTAAAGCACTACACTACATTTTATTTGTTTAATTCTCTTTATTTTACTTGGAAGTCCGGTTGTAATAAAAATCTGTTTTACAAAAGAGATGCGGTCATGGAAGCAGTCATTCAGACTCACAGCATGTTAAAAATGTGACAAATACAACAGTGGAATTTACAAATACCCATAATAAAAATAATTTATGTTGCTTCCTTAAAATTCAGCAATAGATATAATAACATGTTTAAACTGAAATCTTTATGCAAAGTATATAATGTCTAAAAACTATATAATGTCTAAAAACTATCAACAAAACATGAAAGAACAACCAAAATGATTTTATATATAAAATAATAATGTGAGATATCAAATGAAGTTAAACTATGGTCAGGCTGTACTTTTATGTAATACTTATTTGAACCACAAGATGGCGCAGTTAGTTAATCATATCTTTCTTCAGGAGTTGAATGGGAAAAATCTCTTAAGCAAATGGGGCTGGAGCTAAAAAGAAAAAAGATCCCCCCCTCCCCCCAAACAAAACAAACAAACAAACAAAAAAAATGTGCATCTGAAAGCAGTTTAACACAGCAACTTGTAAAACGCTGCCCCCTGGTGACAGGAGCAGCAATAATCAGAAGTTAAGTTCAAGATGAGCACAAGTTTAAAATATTAAAGTTTACTGTGAGCAAATACAGGAAGTGATTGTAAAATAATAATTACATGATAATTATATATTGGTTATTAGTCATATAGGAAGCGGAAGCTTCACGTGGAAGATAATTTTAGTTTTATGCATTAAGCACCAATTCACAGCAATGGTTGTCAAAAAGTGTTTTATAATATAAGGTAAAGAACTCCAGTGATTCACTATGAGTAAGAAAGTGGTGATGAAAGGGAGGAAGAACGATCTTTTTAGGGGAAGAAACCAACAAGGGAATGAGTCTGAGTGAAGGGCTGCCATCTGCTTTGATTGGTTCAGGAGTGAGGGAGAAGAGGAGAGAGAAATGCAGAGCAGACAGATAGATATGTGTGTAATACTGATCCTGCCTTCATGAACGTAAATGAATATGTTTGCAGTGAAAGCTCTTGTACTGGCGTCTGCTGGGCCTGTTCTGGTTTCAACCAAGTCAGTTGGTGTAAATGTCAACACTGGTCCTTCGGACACGGAAGAGGACAACACCGAGTACGAGGCCTCCACTGCCCCCAACACTCAGTTGGCCCAGGAAACGCCAACTGTGGAAAAGACTCCGTCTCCCATCAACCAGCTGCTAGCTCACAGAGAGGCAGGGAACAGGCTGACAGCAGGTGAGCAACATTTGCATGAAAATAGTCAAAAGTTTCCTGGAAGATAAATGTTTCAAGCTTAGCCACACATGAGGTCACATGTGCAGGATTCGTACACATAAAACTCACACAGACTTCTCATTAAAGCATTATGTACAGTTGTTTCATACACCTGATCTCTCCATCATCCTCTTGTCCCTCAACCTCAAATCCAAACCTCAAACGGCAGTCTCTTCCTCTTGAGACGGAGTTCTTTGTTCCCACTGTGGCCAACTGCTGCTCACAAGTGATCTGATTGGTCTGTTCATTGGATTCTTTTGCTATATTGTAGCTAAAATTTTAGGGTATTTTGTTGTGAACTGGTGATTCATTGCATTACATACATTAAAAATAAAATCTGAAATTGAACGGCCTGCTATTACTGAAACTTTAAAAACTCTGGCAGAGATATTAACGCTTATAAAAATGTATTTTAGCATACATTAAGAGTCTAAATGACATTGTTAGATGTAAAAACTTGTAACCTGCACTGGACTTCTGCATTTCACACCAGCAGTTATAGATTCAAAAAGATTATATGAGGATAAAGATTTTAGATTCTAAATGTATAATGTTCAACCGTCTGTCACTTTTCCTTTTTGTCAAGCCGCTGAATGACTTGAGAGTGACTCAGCAGTCACGCCTTACAGTCATACATCAGTTGAGATTCTTGTTTTGCACAAAGAGACAATTCATGGATTACTTCATGCACACCATGGACTGGCAGCTGCCACGTGCATGCCACACGTGTCCATCTACAGACGTGGCTAGAGTGGATTAGAAAAATATCTGGGAATCTATTAAATATCTATTACTTTCAGATACTTTCCCTGTCAAATACTGGAGCTTATTAAAATGTGCAGAAACAACAAAGCATCCTGTTAAAGGGCAAACATATCAGCAAGCGAACTGTCAGATGATCAGGATAAGATCATTGAGTGATTTCCTCAAATGTAAATGTTTTTTGAAACACCACCATTGTACAAAGCAAGCTGAGCAAATTCAAACAGCTGTGTTGGACTTTATCATCTTTACATGCGATTTGCATGCTGGCTGGGAGATCTCAGTCCATTTGACCTCATTCCATGTGATTTGATTATGAAGCTACAAAACGCACCAAAATAAGAGTCGACAAAGTAAAGGAGCAGTGAAGTAAGTAAGGAAATCCAGGAATAAACATGCATATAAACTAATCTTACTCCATAAATTTCATCTTACTAACCCAACAGCTGTCTGTCTTGCATTTTCTTGCTTTTGCATCAGTTTGCGCTCCTGATGCAGTTGTAAAATTAAAGATGTTGCAAATCTTGTTTCACAGCAGCCAAAACAATTTGCAAAAGTTGCTGATGTGTCTTTGGTGCAAATTACAAATGCCAGTATGAATTGTTTGTGCAATAATTCTCTGGCTGTTCTCACCAGACACTAAGCGCACAGTCACACTCACGGGACAAGCTCCAGTTGTTGTGCTGGTTAAGAGGGATGCCGACAAAAAATCCTCTGATGACGATTGTGTGATATATCGTTATGGATCCTTCTGCACCAGCATAGAAATATTTGGTGAGTTTTATTTGTACCCTTTTCCTTAAATGTAAAAAACACACCCAGAGACAAATTAAAAGGTGATTATCAGTGAGATTCTTTCTCTGCGTCTTTGTTTTCAGAGGGAATTGAAAAAGTAGAGATTGTACACATGGACAATACAGTGATGGCAACACCCAGGATGAACAAAAATGTTTTGGATGTCACTGTGACCTGCCTGGGAAGGTGAGTGGTCCTGCACCATGTTTTAAGCTGCCACAGAATAAATGAAAGCCTCTAAAGGAAATCTAGTCATCTTATTACATTCACAGAGGTGGAACATTTCCAATAGTAAGAACAGTTTATACACAGGCTCCTTTGTAAACAGGCTCCAGATGGCTCCAAGCACTCAGCCTTCCTGATAACATTGACTGTCAAAGTGTTTCGTGTGTGAGTCTGAGGCCAAGGGGAGAGTAGCTGAACGTTTGTCTGCTTCCTCAGGAAGTTTTTGAGGGGATGATAACATAATCGTACAGATGATCTGCTAAGATATGAGCTCTGTCATACTGTAACCAAGTCCAACTAATTGAATCGGGAGAAATGGATCCTTTTTTAACATTAAAATCTGTTTTCAGTGTCTATTTTTCATTATAGTCGATTGTAAATGGCTATAAAATAGAGAAATAATAACCATGTTAATTAGAAAGCAGCAGATTTTGATCTTATTCGCATAACAGAATGAATTATTTGCACTGCATTATTATGTGGTGCAAATAACTATATCTAAGACACTATGGATTCACCACTGTCCCTGCTTATATGATTCCAAACAAGAAAGAAAATCCAGACATGCAGAAACAATTTGACCATGTGAAGTCCAATCTACTTTGTCCTGCTTACAGGTCTCCTGTTCTACCACAATATGAATGTGCTGAATAATTAATGTCTTCCATATGAGGCCTCAGCTTCCTATATGACTAATATGTGATTTTGGCCTTTATGTATGTCTTTAGTGATAAGAAATTAGGGGAAAGGATAACCATTATAACACTCATCAGTATATACACTATTTTTTTTGGTTCAAATGTTCTTTTCCCCCCTTTTACTTCTGTTCTTGGTTATTATTATTATTATCAAACCTATTTAAGCCTTCTCTTTGTGAAAAGAAATTTGGCTTCGGAAGAAAAGAACCAGAAGAAAGTTGGCTTAAAGGGAATCGAAAGAAAGTTAAAACATTTAAGACGTTTAAGACAGTTGAACCAGTATCTGATTAAGAACTGGTTATTTTGAACTCTGGGTAGTGCAAAGCTATTTAGTAGAGTCCAAGAATCAAAGCAAGAACCTCTAAATGAGTAAAAATAGCCACACTTTAAAGTGTACAGTTTGATTTTACTCACTTTCTTTCTCCTGCAGCCTTCCCAAAGAGGTCTGCAGTGTGCTTTTGGATTCTGAGTGCTTGAGGCCAATTCACTCAGTGTGCAACATGGTGGAGCCATCAGAAGAGTGCCAGCTGGTACTCCACCACTTCCTCAATGACTCTGGTGTCTACTGCATCAATGTTTCCTTGACCAATGATGTCAGTTTAGCTGTAACAAGTGCCAAAGTCCACATTGACATGGGTATGCAACATAACCCCCCATACAACAGTAACGTGAATTGATTTGGTTTGACAGCATTTGATGTGTCTGCTTTGACCTGACAGTGTGATCCTTGTTTCAGGCTCTGGTTTGTCCTCGTCTGAAATTATCGCCATGCTGCTGGGTGTCCTGGTATTTGTTCTGGCAGTCGGGATAGTGGCATATTCTTACAAGTAAGAACTCCAACTTATTTCTAGATGGCTGTTTTCTTATTACCTCCACCAAGGAGGTTGTTTTTGGTAGTGATTGCATGTGTGTGTGAGTAAAAAAGTTTTCAAGGTCAACTTGATTGAACTTAATGATTTATTGGTGGAAAAATGGACAAAAAGCCTTATAACTTTTAGAAAGTACTATATAGAGATTTAAAATATCATGCCACTCATGACCTCTTTCCTCTGCTTCAAGGTCAAGAGATTGATGTGAAAGTCAGAGTGATAACAACGTTATATAGATCTGTTTAAAACTCTGTTTCTTACTGCTATTGTTTGTATTAATAACAAAAAGATAAATAGGGAATGATATATGGGGATTCAACATTTAGTAAAGGACACTGGTTATGATTTGTTATGTATGTTACAGTAACATGTTATAACAATTTAAATACATGTCAACTTGAACACGTGCAAAGTTTCTGAATAAATATTATTTTTTGCAAAACAAAACTTCAAAAATATTTTCACATTTTCAACTAATTTCACTTTATTTTATTATATATTATATTAAAATATAATATATGCAACATATAATACTATTCCCTTAAAAGTAAATATTGCCCAGAGAGTGAGCTGCCTTTGCGAAGGGTTGTGCTCTCGAAGTGCTTCTTGTTTCATATATTTTAAGAGGAATACAGAGGAATAGGGTAAAAATAATATGCAGCCAACAGCTAACTAGATATCATCACTAAGCTCGTTATGAAAGGTCGAAACAAAAATGAGAAATCAAAGTGTTTATTTGTAGCAGGCTGTTAACATGTCCAGTATTTTAACTGACTCGGTTGAGGAACCAGCCTAAAGCAGCCATAAGAGGAACTGTGGTTTTTCACATGAAGGTGACCACTTGTGCTACGTCACTGTGGTTACATCCATCTTTGATATACAGTCTTTGATGCACAAACATGACATGTTGGTAAAAAGACATACAAATCTGTAGGCCTTTACTTTGGGGCTGAACATGTAGCATAAAGAGGTTTTTTTAATTGAGTTTTTCTTTGCTAAACAGAAGCCTGCTGCAGCAAAAAAAAAGACACCAAAAGTGTAATGAGAGTGAAAAACACAACATTACTGTCAGTGAACTTAAAATCTTTAAAAGGTTATGTAGAGTGGAGGTGATGTGCATATAAGAATCTGTTGGTTTACTAATGAAGGCAACCCTGTTAACATTATTATTTCATACTTTAACATGAATAAATCATAAATGCTTAAAAATAGCCTGTGATTGTTTTGCTCGACAGGCGCTTTAAGTCCTACCGTCCTCTGAAGGAAGACGTCACTGTGTCTGGAGGCTCACAGCTCCGCGGGGCTCAAAGCACCTCTGGACCCTTATCTTTCTGGAACATCCTGAACCGGCGAGGAGTCGTGGACAACTGCCCTCTGCTGCAGGACAAGCCGTTGTGAATCGTCACAGCCTCACACAGCTAAATACAAGTGGTTATGCGTGTCACAAGCACCGGGGCTGTTTTTTTTAAATACTTTTTTTTAAGCATCTGTTGAATTACAGACACTGATGTGTTATATTTAGGATGAAATCAAACAATTTCCCAGAATTATACCTTAGACATGCGCTGATCTTTTTTTTGTACCTACTTAAAGCAAGTGTGGTAGATATAAATGCTTAAATCTGGACAAAGTTTGAATGTTTTTTCAATAAACATTACTTAAAAGAGTTGTCTTTCATTTATGTTTTTGCCAATAAAGTGACTACACTGATGCTCTGCAGAGCTTATTGGGGGATTAAAGAAGTACTTCCCAATACCTTTCTGTATTCATGTAAAATCTGACCCTGCATTCCTTCTCATTCTAACTCTTCATTAGTAAAAAGTAGAAAAAAGAGAATTACTATGTGGCAACCAGAGGACTGCACAATTAATTCATTTTATTTCTCATCACTGATAAATAACAGCTTTGAGATACTGATATATTCTTTCTAAATTGTTGATGATTATTCACGCATGAATTAATGACACCAGGTAGAAAAAAGTACTGGGTTTCTGTTGAAGTAATTGAAATTGAAACCAATTAGTTGTCCAGCTTCTGATTATAATAGACATTGTTAATCTTTAAGAAAACATAATATATCCACGTATATATTCTGACAAGCTTTGAGCTTTAAATACAGAATCTTCAAAATTATAGCTCAAAATTTGGAGCTGCATCATTTTGTTGTTGTAAATATGTATTTGGGTTGAATAAACACAGGGCAAAGGACTTCACATCACAGAGGTTTTATTTAGAAGACAGCCAAACTTGACATTTTCAGGAGTTTTTAGTCTTAACAGCCAAACTGACAAACATTTCTGTTTGGAATGCATTCAAGAACACATTGCAATCAATTATTATCTGTTAATGCTTGTTTTAATACTCCTCTCCTTCCTCCTCTCCCTCACCCTCAATGGAGTCGACTCCCACCTCCTCATAATCCTTCTCCAGAGCTGCCATGTCCTCTCTGGCCTCGGAGAACTCTCCCTCCTCCATACCCTCACCCACGTACCAGTGAACAAAGGCACGCTTAGCGTACATCAGATCGAACTTGTGGTCGAGGCGAGCCCAGGCCTCTGCAATAGCAGTGGTGTTGCTCAGCATGCACACAGCCCTCTGGACCTTGGCCAGATCTCCACCAGGAACCACAGTGGGGGGCTGGTAGTTGATGCCAACCTTGAAACCAGTGGGGCACCAGTCCACAAACTGGATGGTGCGTTTGGTTTTGATGGTGGCAATGGCAGCGTTGACATCTTTGGGCACCACATCACCACGGAACAGCAGGCAGCAGGCCATGTACTTGCCGTGACGAGGGTCACATTTCACCATCTGATTGGCTGGCTCAAAGCAAGCGTTTGTGATCTCAGCCACTGAGAGCTGCTCGTGGTAAGCCTTCTCTGCAGAGATGACTGGAGCATAGGTGGCCAGGGGGAAGTGGATACGGGGGTATGGCACCAAGTTGGTCTGGAACTCTGTCAGATCAACATTGAGGGCACCATCAAAGCGGAGGGAAGCAGTGATGGAGGACACAATCTGACTGATCAGCCTGTTCAGGTTGGTGTAAGTAGGACGCTCGATATCGAGGTTCCTACGGCAGATATCGTAGATGGCCTCGTTATCTACCATGAAGGCACAGTCAGAGTGCTCTAGGGTGGTGTGGGTGGTCAGGATGGAGTTGTAGGGCTCCACCACAGCGGTGGACACCTGGGGAGCTGGGTAGATGGAGAACTCCAGCTTGGACTTCTTGCCGTAGTCGACAGACAGACGCTCCATCAGCAGGGAGGTGAAACCAGAGCCGGTGCCACCGCCGAAGCTGTGGAACACCAGGAAGCCCTGAAGACCAGTGCACTGATCAGCCTGAGGACAGAGAGGAAGAGATGACAACCAGCCATGAGTTACTTTGTTCAATAATTTAATTCGTGTATACATTTTATACTAGCTGCTTTGAATTCACCCACCAGTTTGCGGATCCTGTCCAGAACCAGGTCAATGATCTCTTTGCCGATGGTGTAATGTCCACGGGCGTAGTTATTGGCAGCATCCTCCTTGCCTGTGATCAGCTGCTCAGGGTGGAACAGCTGGCGGTAGGTACCACTGCGCACCTCATCTATGCAAACCACATTACTTTAGTTTTGCTTTAAAGATGTTTTAATTTTCCTACATTATTGTTCAGCTAGTGGTGATGACACTTACCGATGACAGTGGGCTCCAGGTCCACAAAAACAGCTCTGGGGACGTGCTTTCCAGCTCCAGTCTCGCTGAAGAAGGTGTTGAACGAATCGTCTCCTCCTCCAATGGTCTTGTCACTGGGCATCTGTCCGTCCGGCTGGATCCCATGTTCCAGGCAGTAAAGCTCCCAGCAGGCATTGCCGATCTGGACACCAGCCTGACCAACGTGCACTGAGATACACTCACGCTGTGGAAGGAGAGGAAAAGCCATCTATCTATATTTAATTTGGATTTTATTCCACATTTTGTCACTGCTTTTACATGTAACCTCTCTCAAGACATGCATCTTAAAATTGTACACATTTTGTTGCTCCCTCTATCTGAGATGAGCCGTGCAGCAGGAGGTACCTCCCTGCACCACAAACAGCAGGGAAAAGAAATGCCTGACAGCAGCAGCCCCCGCAGAGGCAGGACGCTCTCCTCTTCCCTCCAGTGTTTTTTGTCCTCTTGTCCTTTTATCCCTCTCTCTTACCTCTCCCCCTCTTTTGCAAGCAAAAGCACACATGCAAATTGATTTCCCTGTTCAAATGCGCACAGCCTGGAATATTCCACTTGCTTCCATGTCTTGAGGATGCAAAATCACAGTGAAGAAAACATAACATCAATCTAGCTAATTAGATCTATGTCTTTTTGTAATGCACAAAACCTTAATTTGGTCCTAATAAATCATCATACAGAACACAAATCGTCTTCGAGAGTGTAGGTTTATTTAATATTTCAGGACAAGTATAAAAATAGAGGCATTTTGTTGTGTCAATTTTTTTTCTTTAACCTTCAAATTAAATTAAATTAAAAACACATTTGCTGCTGCATCCTATGAATTAAAAATGATAGCTGCAATTTAATTTCTCCATCCATCCCCACCCAATTTGCCCCTCCCTGCCTTTAAACAGGGTCGTGCGTTTGTAAGGTGCCAGATTTATGATTTTTACGTGTTAAAATGACAAAAAATGTGATTATTGACATAAATAATGCTATTCATTTATATGAAAAGCAGCTCTACTGTCTTTATTGTCAGTCTAAACAACGCCACTCTGTGCATTGTTCTCATCTCTACACAATGCCAATCACATCGTGCCACTGCCGCAGACCAAATCTGTGCATCATCTGTGTAATACGATTTGTTTTCACGCTAAAATATATCTATATCAAGTGTTTCGGTAACACTTGCTATTCTATGCGTTTATGTGTCTACTGAGTTTTAAAAATGGTTTTCTAGCGATGGGAAACCCGTTCAACAACCGAGACACCGGCGCCTGACTAACCTGAAATTCCACCTTACAAAAACGGTTTCAGAGAGGAACGAAGGGAAATATCTTACCATGATTCCGTCTGAGGCTCAAAGAGGAAGAGGAAAAGGAGAAAATGTGAAGAAAGAGGCTTTTTTTTTTTTTAAAAAAAGGGTCTGTTTGGGTTGCGTGTTGTACCCAACGGGGTCGATGCAACAACTGCTGAATGGGAGGGCGGCGCTACCAGATTTATACAGGCAGGGCAGGGGATTTGCTTCTGTGCACGGAGGAAAAAAACGCGTTTACTACCACCATTTGGTGGCTGATGCAGTTCTGACATAGCTCCTAAATGTTTTTGCAATTAAATATGAGAAGTACAATATATTAATATTTTAGAAGCCAGCAATGAAATAAGATAAATGTAAATATCGTTATTCTTACTAGTGGATATGTGGGTATGTTACGTTTTTTTGTTGGGGTGAAAAATATTCTCATACATTACATGACAAGAAAGACTGTCCACGAGCTCCTTGCAATGTAAATTTTAATAGCAGCGGCAGAAGAAGTAGTCTGAATTTCATTTCATTTTCACTGAATAAAGGGCTAACTCAAACAAAGCTCATTTATTATGCATAGAGGCTTGAGCATCTATTATTTAGGTGTGGCAAGCTTCAAATCAATACAAAGCTGTCCTCTTTGGTGAAATTTCGACTGTAAATATTTGTGGATTTTATTGTTTATTTTTCCAGAAATGTAGTGCATTAATATTGATGCTTTTGCTGCATCCACCCCACTGGTGCTGGTATCATCCGGGCACCCAATGTTGCAGGAGTCTGCCATGGTATCTGCCTGCCATGCCAGCTCCTCGGCTCTCCTCCCTCTTTGTCCTAGATTCTCTGCAATGATGTCATTCAGTGGGCCGATCACGTGGCTGCATGTCCGCCTGTGTGTCTGTTGTTCGGCAGCACCCAGTGTGGGTTGAGCTTCTTCTGGTTCCGTCCAGTTTGAGGAACTGAAATTGGCTGAACTGCAGTTTATGTGACATAATGGCTGTGTTAGAGAACCTAAACGCCACTAAGACTTAACAGTCTGCAGTTACAACATTAAAACCCGTCCCTTTAAGCTATCTGAAAATCCAGTTAAGAATGGGAGTCACCTGAAAAGGCATGTAGCTTAATGCTTTTAAGTAAGGCTGAAAGAAAAAGGGGAAATCCTTGATGCAGTATAAACTAGTAGCCACCGAAATGTGGGTTCTCTCATTAATTATTCAGCAGGGCAGTGAGGATGTATGATTTACAGCCAGCCTTTAGTGGTTGCTACACTCAAAATGAACTGCAGGAGATGAAAGAGAAGGACAGGAAGCAGCAATGGCTGACAGCCAGGACTTCTTGAGAGAACATTCTCCACTCCCCTTCCTCCTCCTCCTCCTCAGCAGCTGTGAAACAGGGAGGGTCTAAGCAGCTGCTCACCAAGAGGAGAGAGGGAGGATGGGAATGCTGTAGAGATGGGAGTGGTCCTTCATGGCGTTGAAACTTACCGCAATGCATCCTGCAAACTGGGAATCTGATACCCGACAAAGTGACCGAGCATGTTTTCCACCTGTCACAGCAGAGCTCGCATGCTGATGGCTTTAACGCAGGTGCAGGCAGATCGACGACATGGATGTGTATTCATCCTCTAGGACAGAAACAGAGAAGCATTTCGAGCTTTTGTCTGTGTGAGGCTGTTAGGGCGGGGCATCGCCTCACAGGAAAACTGGACTGGAAGAAAATTAATAAATAAATATAAAATAAGAAAATCAGAAAAATAAAAGCGATGATAATTTAGCTGAGAATGTAGGCCAGATTTCTGATGTAGGTCAGTATATTGAGTGCACATAAATCACAGCATCTCACATAAAGAAACACAGCTAACACACAATCCAAAATCACTGCGTAACTGCTGTCATTTAGTTTTTAGATCTAGATTGCATCATTGAAATCTGCATTTTAAAATATGCACAAAATATAAAATATAAATAATGTGTACGTAAATGGAAATAGCAAGTTTGTGTGGGTACATTAGGGATTGAAAAGAATGAAGGCAACAATAGTTTGCTCAACCTCAGATCTGTGGCATCGTATATTGCAAAAATAAATAATATAATGCAGTGGTTTCCAAATGTTACATTGTGAGACAACTATATTTGATAATTAATTATTAATTTAGTGCAGGAGCACTCTGCATGCATTCTTTTTCTCACGCTGCTCACCAGTTCAAGCATTTCACCAACAGCTTCAGCTGGCCCGGGGATGTCAATGGCGCTCAGCTGGAGCAGATCATCAATCAAGAAAAGTCGGTGATAAATACATGGATGACACACTTGAAGTCAAAGAATTTAATCAGAGAACAACACCACAGATTGCTGAACTGTAATAAAGTGTTTGATAAGCATTGAGGTCTCTGCACAGTTACAGGAAGAATGATTTTATTACCATTTAAACAACAACCTTGAATCAAACACTGCTTGAGCTTCAGTCACGGTGGATTGTTAATAGCTAACCCTTTACACCATTCTTGGTCATATAAATCCTGGAAACCACAAATCCACAAGTACCAAAGTCTAAGCACAACATCACAGCATAACGGAAGTAACGATCACGGAACGACTACATTAAGTATTTGAAGGTAAACATTAACAGTCCCATGAGGGTTTGTACTTCCCTGTACAGGAATGTTCTTTACTTAGAAAAACGAAATAGAAAAACTGAGTACTATTATGCTCTTGTGTATCTGGGCAAAATGTATGGACATCAGTATTATAAAAATGGTAAAGGTGTGTAAAGTTTTTACAGATGTTAAGTCTGAGGGTTTTCCCCATAGGCGTCTATGCGGAGTCCCCCGATGTAACCATTAAAAAGAACGCATGATTCACTTTTCAGACTTGGAAGCTATGTCCGTCTTTTATACAATCTGTGTTTTACATACACTGTGTGGCAATATGCTTGCTCAAAAATTCCAGGTGGCATGCTTGGTCCAGATGTTAACCCACAAGAATCGCTGGTGCCCATCTCCAGCTCGGACAAACCATGAGGGTTGCGTCACGAAGGGTCTCTGGCATCAAAAGGGTGGATGACATATAATATTGCTATATGATCAGCTATGTTGTTGTTGGAGATGATGGCACTGATGGAAGGACACGAGGCACAGCTGATGGTAGCAGAGCTATGAGAGGCAAGGTTGAGATGGTTTGGACATGTGCAGAGGAGCAGTAGTAAATATAATGGGAAAAGTTATGTTGAAGAGAGCTGTCTGGCAAGAGGAAATGGGGAAGACCAAAGAGAAGATTCAGGAATGTAGAGGGGTCAGTGAGAGAAGAGAGGATGCAAGGGGATAGGGTGTTTGCACATGCAGTTTATATGGAGCTATAAACAATATTAACTAAGCTATAAAATATAATATACAAAATCTAAGTAATGGGTAATATAATCATAATCCTATATACTCAAAAGTGTTTAAACAACCTTCAATTCAATAACCTGTCCCATGTAAGCAGAGGATAAATCAGGACGATAAGAGGTAAAAAAAAACCAAAAACGTGGATTTTTTAATGCTGACACAACTGTTTCTTGGGATCCTTTTTTAGATGATGAGAAAAGACAATAAAATCTAGTCTCGTTTTCCATCTGCTGTTACTGTAAACACACATCTCTCGGGTCTGAGTCTCAACATAAAGCAGCCCCTCGTTCAATGGGATACCACTTGGGACTCTGGGACAACTGTTGTCATAGAGTTTCATTTGTTGTTAGAAACCAAAGTGCTTAACTCCCTGCCAGTTGGCCCATGAAAACCAATTTATGGTCCGTTTCACTGAAATCTGAAGGTTTAAGAAACCAGAAGAGCCGCATTCACAGTCTTAAGAAAGAGTGATGCTTTGGATGAAGTGCACCATGCATGGAATCAGTCAGCCCCACCCTGACATCCTCACGACATTTTTAAATTTTCACTGGCTCGATAAGACAAGGATGCATGCACATGTAGGGAAGAAAAAGCCTGTTTGTTTACAGACCGAGGAGTGATGATAGATTTTAGGAAAAACGTGGCTTATATCCCACCACAGAGGCAGCTGCAGTGCAGGCCCTTAATGCTACTATTTAAGCTGGACCACGTGACCACCAGATAAAGGCGGTCTATGTGGATACTGGTGTGTATCCAGGCAACTCCTTTATTCATTTCCTAGCAACCGTTAAATCTTGGGAGGGGGGCTGGGGGTTGGGCGTCGTTGGCCTACATGTCCCTCATATATGACTGGGCAGTTTGACCTCTTTTATCTGAAGAAGACTGGAAAACAAAGCCAAATGGCTGTTAATCTGCTCAATAAAACACCACATCTATCCTGTAGAAGGCAGTAAATTTTGAACAGTATGTAAAAATCTGTATGCATGAAAACATACAAAGGTCATATCAAAACTACTTGTAACAGTGATGGTTTGATAATAACTAAAGTTTTGTTGTTGCCAGCCAACGTGGATGGGTGTTTAAACTCCTCTTTAGGTTAACTGCAAATGCACATTTTATAATATAGCCTTAAGGAAAAGTAAGACACTGGAAGATCCATATATAAAGGCTTGAAATTCAGTCTGATGGTAACAAATTGGAGGGGCGATTTGAAGAAAGATTTGCTGATTGATTTTGTATTGGAAAATGTGAAATAAAATAAGATGTATTATGGATAAAACCTGATAAAATCAATTATAAATAAAAGTGAATACAGTTTTCACTTTTTAAGTGTTTCTTGAATTTTATTATAAGCCTTCCTATTAGTTATTCTGTTTTTGTTTATTAGTTTTAGCATGAGGAGCGACATATGGAGAGTTTGTGTAGAGCAGTCTGGCACAAACATGCTGAAAATTACGCAGCATTTTTCCCATAATCAGAGGCGCCATGCTTGCAGCACAATACGGCAGGATAGTAGGGTGGGGTCTGCTGGGCGGTCCTTGCAGTGAGGAGAACCGCTTATCCAATCGAAAGCCGCGGAATGATTCGAAACGTCAGACTGACGGGAGATTGGCCAATAGGGCGCAGCAGCCACCGGCGCCGGGTCTTCCCTTGCATATATACCTCTGTCCATCCTCATGTGCGCCATTATCTCTTACATCGACCCCATAACAGTCGAATTGTAAGACTGCTTATCGAGGAGCTTCTGCCAACCTCCACCGCGACTATAACATAACAAAATGGTAAGAACTTTTAAAAAAGCTTTGTTGACAGGCCATACTTGAGGCACACTTAAAAAATAAAAGAAGGTGGGTGTGATTTGTAAGTTGAGCTCTTAT
>NW_024582392.1:678509-751290 GCF_018398535.1 Haplochromis burtoni
ATGAAACTCAATGCGACCAGCCATCAATCCCACATATTGTACTCCGACGTTTTCTCAAGCAAATGATCAGAAATAGACAAAAACATCCAGGGCACCGCTGCTTTCTTCTGTTACTTTTAAACATAAGCAGTTCATTGGTATTGGCACAAATTTAATATTGAAACTATATCCTATGATACTGATGCTTAAATGTAGTCATAGAAAATCATTCTGAGCAAAAATAAGATTTTGTTTGTAGATTTTGCCACTTGGAGTGGGTGTGAAATGTATTTTGTTGATGTTTGTAACAGAGCATAAATGTGCTTTTCAGCCCTGAACATTTCATGTGGATATCTCCTGTACTTCAAAGGTTGTGGGGCTAAAAATCCTGGAAAAAAAAATGTTCACCTAACCTTATTTATGTACTTTGTACCTTTTGTAACTCCAGATGTTTTTATAAGGTCAGGATAAGCTGTTGCTTGGCTTCATTGGATACAATAGTAAAGTAGGAGGTCAGGTGAGAATGCTGCCCATCTGAGGTTCCTCTTATAGTTTAATCTTATAGTTCCTGTGTGGACTTACCAGACCTGAAGAGTAATTCACTACAGCTGTCAATTCAGTATTTTTATTTTAGTTGTAGTGGAATACTTTTGGCTGCAGCCTTATTGTCACAGCAGATGGATCCACATATTTGCTTTAGCCCAAACTTTACACCGGTGGCTGGGTTTGTGTCTCCTTCCAGTCTCACACCATGGATCTATTGTGAGTTGAAGGTTTCAGTTTAACAGTTCATACTATTTTACAGCTTAATTTTGAAGACCGCATTGTAAACCTCAGGATCCTCATTACGGTCTAAAGATTTGTCACAGTGCAAGGATTCCTAAACTGTGGGCTGGGGCCCCCTGGTGGACCATAAAGGTACTGCAAGCGGGCAACAGCCAAGTTATATATTTACATAAACATATTTATTTATATAAAACTTAATCAAAGGTGGTTAGTTTATGATATTATTCATTACTTGACCTAAATTTACTGCTTTTGTATTAAAGTTTGTGGCAGGTGGGTCACACGGGCTGGTGCTATTACAGTTGTCGTACCTAAGCTTTGAAAGAGTCTTCCTTTGTCATTCAGGTCGGCTGAATCACTCAGATACTCAGCAGGTGAATTTTAAACACCTGCTGAAAACTGATTTTCTTAGCTTGACTTTAACTATTGAAACTTCAAGCAATGGTTCACACTAATATTTAAAATCTGTATTTATGAACAGTATTTATAAACACGGCTGTAGGATTTATGTATCGATAACAAGAAAAAAGATTGGAACGCTATTGAGAAAACTAATCAGCTTTTTACATGCATGTTTAAAAACATATGAATTTGAAACATCTTAAATTACATGATTCAAACATTTTTGTGCTACTTACTCATGACTAATATGTCGTAAAGTTTCTGAATATTTAAAAATCATTCTGAAAATATCATTTTCAATATCACTGAATATTTAAAAGACAAACAGTTAAACAGTTTTTCATCAGAGGTTTTATTTAGAGCATAGCCAAACTTGACATTTCCAAGGGTTTAGAACTGAACAGCCAAAATGACAAAACATTTGTATTTGGAATGCTTTAAAGAAGACATTTTAGTCAAATATTTCCTTTTTAACTAATGCCTTCAGGTCCCTTTCAGTACTCCTCTCCTTCCTCCTCTCCCTCACCCTCAATGGAGTCGACTCCCACCTCCTCATAATCCTTCTCCAGAGCTGCCATGTCCTCTCTGGCCTCGGAGAACTCTCCCTCCTCCATACCCTCACCCACGTACCAGTGAACAAAGGCACGCTTAGCGTACATCAGATCGAACTTGTGGTCGAGCCGAGCCCAGGCCTCTGCAATAGCAGTGGTGTTGCTCAGCATGCACACAGCCCTCTGGACCTTGGCCAGATCTCCACCAGGAACCACAGTGGGGGGCTGGTAGTTGATGCCAACCTTGAAACCAGTGGGGCACCAGTCCACAAACTGGATGGTGCGTTTGGTTTTGATGGTGGCAATGGCAGCATTGACATCTTTGGGCACCACATCACCACGGTACAAAAGGCAGCAGGCCATGTACTTGCCGTGACGAGGGTCACATTTCACCATCTGATTGGCTGGCTCAAAGCAGGCGTTTGTGATCTCAGCCACTGAGAGCTGCTCGTGGTAAGCCTTCTCTGCAGAGATGACTGGAGCATAGGTGGCCAGGGGGAAGTGGATACGGGGGTATGGCACCAAGTTGGTCTGGAACTCTGTCAGATCAACATTGAGGGCACCATCAAAGCGGAGGGAAGCAGTGATGGAGGACACAATCTGACCGATCAGCCTGTTCAGGTTGGTGTAAGTAGGACGCTCGATATCGAGGTTCCTACGGCAGATATCGTAGATGGCCTCGTTATCTACCATGAAGGCACAGTCAGAGTGCTCTAGGGTGGTGTGGGTGGTCAGGATGGAGTTGTAGGGCTCCACCACAGCGGTGGACACCTGGGGAGCTGGGTAGATGGAGAACTCCAGCTTGGACTTCTTGCCGTAGTCGACAGACAGACGCTCCATCAGCAGGGAGGTGAAACCAGAGCCGGTGCCACCGCCGAAGCTGTGGAACACCAGGAAGCCCTGAAGACCAGTGCACTGATCAGCCTGAGGACAGAGAGGAGATGACAACCAGCCATGAGTTACTTTATTCAATAATTTAATTCTGAACGATAATTATACAGCTGCTGTAATTTACCCACCAGTTTGCGGATCCTGTCCAGAACCAGGTCAATGATCTCTTTGCCGATGGTTAATGTCCACGGGCGTAGTTATTGGCAGCATCCTCCTTGCCTGTGATCAGCTGCTCAGGGTGAACAGCTGGCGGTAGGTACCATGCGACCTCATCTATGCAAACAACATTACATTTAGCTTTAAAGATGTTTTAATTTCTACATTATTGTTCAGCGAGCGGTGATGACACTTACCGATGACAGTGGGCTCCAGGTCCACAAAAACAGCTCTGGGGACGTGCTTTCCAGCTCCAGTCTCGCTGAAGAAGGTGTTGAAGGAATCGTCTCCTCCTCCAATGGTCTTGTCACTGGGCATCTGTCCGTCCGGCTGGATCCCATGTTCCAGGCAGTAAAGCTCCCAGCAGGCATTGCCGATCTGGACACCAGCCTGACCAACGTGGATGAGATACACTCACGCTGTGGAGAGAAGAAAATAAAGCGATAGGGGGGGATTAATTTAGCTGTAAATGTATTCATTTATTTATTTATTTATTTATTCAAAAATAAAATAATTTATTTATGCAAACAAAACAAAGGACAAAACTGTTCAAAGTGTTTTTCTTCATTCAGTTGTTTTGGGTGAGAGTCACTTTTACTGACCCAAACATGTTCTTTTATTAGCAACAACTAGTCTTATTTTTTTCCCGCCCAACAGGTGCACTGGATTGTGTCTGGAACCTCGTTGCTATGCGACAAACCCTTCACTCTGGCAACCGATGACGTCGGGGCTGTTGAAATTCGTTGGGAAGCGTGAATATTAGAAAAGGTTGAGCCGTTAAAGGAGAAAAGTTTAGTCAAGGAAGCAAGGCAGCCATAGTGGTAATGCCCACGGGCAGGGCCGGCCCGTGGCATAGGCCGTAAAGGCAAATGCTAAGGGCGCCGTCCATCAGGGGGCGCCACGCCAGTGCCACAAATGTTGAAAAAAAAAAAAAAAGTTGGTACTATTATTTCTAAATACAAAAAATAATCCCACGTTAATTAAAATGCAAAGTAAAGCTTATTTAATAGAAATATTATTTGTTACAACATTACATCTAAATCCCACCCCTGGGCCATCTACCACATCTACCGCTGCTGCCTCCACTTCAGCAGCACAACCCACCAGTGATGCAGCATCAGCAGCACAACCCAGCCATGATGCGCAGCTCAAGGTCGCTCACTCAGCACCCCAAGCGAGTAGCTGTTCCTGTTGCCTTATTTATATTGTATTTTTAATTTATTTTATCCAACTTGTTGACACGTTTTATTGTGTTTATGTATGTAAAATTTATTGTATTTCATATATTCATTTTTTATTTTTTGTATTCATTTATTTATTCATATATTTTTTTATCTTGTTAATTATTCTGATTGTGAATTTGCTTTCTTTAAGTAAAAAAAAAAAGGTCAAAGACAAAGCTATTCGGTTTCTTGTGAGTACATACACTACACTGCCGATGTAGGGGGGCGCCACCTAAAATCTTGCCTAGGGCGCCAGATTGGTTAGGGCCGGGCCTGCCCACGGGTATTGATTTTACAGCATAATAACTGCATGCGTTGAACCACCAGTCAAATGTGGGAAAATGGCTCAAAAGTTTGCCGGTTTAGCCCCAAAATGCGGTTTTTGCGCCCCCCCAAGTTACGCCATCTTTGCCATCAGAGAATTGATCATTTTAATTCAGTGTTAGGTCTGTCTATATGTTAATGCCACTGATTTCGACTCATCACTGAAACTAAACCGTTATAACAGAAAATACTACTAGGTTGCCGGCTGTACATCTGCTAGGTGGCTGGCTGTGCATCAGTGCGGTAACTATCAGCCCGGGAGAGTCCGTTACTCGCATGCATTTTTAATGGCTTGCCGCGCTGACAGGGCATTTTCATCCAGTTTTCCCTAAGGATTGGGTTACTGTGGGTGTGGGGCATTCTTTTTAAGCTGATACAGCTTAATGCCATTCTCCCTGCCAGTACCGTGCCCTTACAGCCCGTCGCGGTCACGACTAGTGATGACCGGGGCTTTTGTCATGCCAGTGAGAGAATAAAATACCGCAGAGTCACCGGCTGGACTGAAGTCTCCATTATTCCCTCTGTCCACCCCAGAAAACCTCTTTTGTTCGGTCTGCCCGCCACGTCCCCCAATTGAAAAGCGTCAGAGCATCTCCCCATCTCAAGCTGGGACTAAAACCCCCCACACTACACTGCAAGAAATTGAATATCTATATAGCAAAATCAGCCACACAGTTTTAAATCCCACTTTTCATTTAAAGGTAAAGCATCCCTCCGTCTTCAACACCTTCTTCAGCGAGACTGGAGCTGGAAAGCACGTCCCCAGAGCTGTTTTTGTGGACCTGGAGCCCACTGTCATCGGTAAGTGTCATCACCGCTCGCTGAACAATAATTCAAGCAAATTAACATGAAAATACCTTTGAAGTGTAGCTAATGTAATGTCCTTGTTTGCATAGATGAGGTACGCACTGGTACCTACCGCCAGCTGTTTCACCCTGAGCAGCTGATCACAGGCAAGGAGGATGCTGCCAATAACTACGCCCGTGGACATTATACCATCGGCAAAGAGATCATTGACCTGGTTCTGGACAGGATCCGCAAACTGGTGGGTGAATTCAAAGCAGCTAGTATAAAATGTATACACGAATTAAAT
Source organism: Haplochromis burtoni (assembly GCF_018398535.1). Lineage (NCBI taxonomy): Eukaryota > Metazoa > Chordata > Actinopteri > Cichliformes > Cichlidae > Haplochromis > Haplochromis burtoni. Next base: position 683,915 of record NW_024582392.1, read on the forward strand.
TATTGAATGAAGTAACTCATGCCTGGTTGTCATCTCCTCTCTGTCCTCAGGCTGATCAGTGCACTGGTCTTCAGGGCTTCCTGGTGTTCCACAGCTTCGGCGGTGGCACCGGCTCTGGTTTCACCTCCCTGCTGATGGAGCGTCTGTCTGTCGACTACGGCAAGAAGTCCAAGCTGGAGTTCTCCATCTACCCAGCTCCCCAGGTGTCCACCGCTGTGGTGGAGCCCTACAACTCCATCCTGACCACCCACACCACCCTAGAGCACTCTGACTGTGCCTTCATGGTAGATAACGAGGCCATCTACGATATCTGCCGTAGGAACCTCGATATCGAGCGTCCTACTTACACCAACCTGAACAGGCTGATCAGTCAGATTGTGTCCTCCATCACTGCTTCCCTCCGCTTTGATGGTGCCCTCAATGTTGACCTGACAGAGTTCCAGACCAACTTGGTGCCATACCCCCGTATCCACTTCCCCCTGGCCACCTATGCTCCAGTCATCTCTGCAGAGAAGGCTTACCACGAGCAGCTCTCAGTGGCTGAGATCACAAACGCCTGCTTTGAGCCAGCCAATCAGATGGTGAAATGTGACCCTCGTCACGGCAAGTACATGGCCTGCTGCCTTTTGTACCGTGGTGATGTGGTGCCCAAAGATGTCAATGCTGCCATTGCCACCATCAAAACCAAACGCACCATCCAGTTTGTGGACTGGTGCCCCACTGGTTTCAAGGTTGGCATCAACTACCAGCCCCCCACTGTGGTTCCTGGTGGAGATCTGGCCAAGGTCCAGAGGGCTGTGTGCATGCTGAGCAACACCACTGCTATTGCAGAGGCCTGGGCTCGGCTCGACCACAAGTTCGATCTGATGTACGCTAAGCGTGCCTTTGTTCACTGGTACGTAGGTGAGGGTATGGAGGAGGGAGAGTTCTCCGAGGCCAGAGAGGACATGGCAGCTCTGGAGAAGGATTATGAGGAGGTGGGAGTCGACTCCATTGAGGGTGAGGGAGAGGAGGAAGGAGAGGAGTACTGAAAGGGACCTGAAGGCATTAGTTAAAAAGGAAATATTTGACTAAAATGTCTTCTTTAAAGCATTCCAAATACAAATGTTTTGTCATTTTGGCTGTTCAGTTCTAAACCCTTGGAAATGTCAAGTTTGGCTATGCTCTAAATAAAACCTCTGATGAAAAACTGTTTAACTGTTTGTCTTTTAAATATTCAGTGATATTGAAAATGATATTTTCAGAATGATTTTTAAATATTCAGAAACTTTACGACATATTAGTCATGAGTAAGTAGCACAAAAATGTTTGAATCATGTAATTTAAGATGTTTCAAATTCATATGTTTTTAAACATGCATGTAAAAAGCTGATTAGTTTTCTCAATAGCGTTCCAATCTTTTTTCTTGTTATCGATACATAAATCCTACAGCCGTGTTTATAAATACTGTTCATAAATACAGATTTTAAATATTAGTGTGAACCATTGCTTGAAGTTTCAATAGTTAAAGTCAAGCTAAGAAAATCAGTTTTCAGCAGGTGTTTAAAATTCACCTGCTGAGTATCTGAGTGATTCAGCCGACCTGAATGACAAAGGAAGACTCTTTCAAAGCTTAGGTACGACAACTGTAATAGCACCAGCCCGTGTGACCCACCTGCCACAAACTTTAATACAAAAGCAGTAAATTTAGGTCAAGTAATGAATAATATCATAAACTAACCACCTTTGATTAAGTTTTTATATAAATAAATATGTTTATGTAAATATATAACTTGGCTGTTGCCCGCTTGCAGTACCTTTATGGTCCACCAGGGGGCCCCAGCCCACAGTTTAGGAATCCTTGCACTGTGACAAATCTTTAGACCGTAATGAGGATCCTGAGGTTTACAATGCGGTCTTCAAAATTAAGCTGTAAAATAGTATGAACTGTTAAACTGAAACCTTCAACTCACAATAGATCCATGGTGTGAGACTGGAAGGAGACACAAACCCAGCCACCGGTGTAAAGTTTGGGCTAAAGCAAATATGTGGATCCATCTGCTGTGACAATAAGGCTGCAGCCAAAAGTATTCCACTACAACTAAAATAAAAATACTGAATTGACAGCTGTAGTGAATTACTCTTCAGGTCTGGTAAGTCCACACAGGAACTATAAGATTAAACTATAAGAGGAACCTCAGATGGGCAGCATTCTCACCTGACCTCCTACTTTACTATTGTATCCAATGAAGCCAAGCAACAGCTTATCCTGACCTTATAAAAACATCTGGAGTTACAAAAGGTACAAAGTACATAAATAAGGTTAGGTGAACATTTTTTTTTCCAGGATTTTTAGCCCCACAACCTCTGAAGTACAGGAGATATCCACATGAAATGTTCAGGGCTGAAAAGCACATTTATGCTCTGTTACAAACATCAACAAAATACATTTCACACCCACTCCAAGTGGCAAAATCTACAAACAAAATATTATTTTTGCTCAGAATGATTTTCTATGACTACATTTAAGCATCAGTATCATAGGATATAGTTTCAATATTAAATTTGTGCCAATACCAATGAACTGCTTATGTTTAAAAGTAACAGAAGAAAGCAGCGGTGCCCTGGATGTTTTTGTCTATTTCTGATCATTTGCTTGAGAAAACGTCGGAGTACAATATGTGGGATTGATGGCTGGTCGCATTGAGTTATCATATAAAAGTTCTTCGTTTTTACCTAAAATTTGATACCGGGTTTATCTTTTATAGTCGTGAAAAGGAAAGTTTTTCACAGGATTTTCTAGACCTGTAAAAAAAACTGAGTGAGGTATATGATTCAGTAACTCAGAGAAGCACATTTAGCAGCAGTAACTTGGAAGTAATCGTTTTCCGTATGACTCGATTGGTGTCTTGATTCAATGTGGAGGAATTTTGGTCCACTCGTCTTTATTACAGTGCTTTGTTGGTAATTTAGGGTAGCAGGTATTTGTTATTGCACAGCTTTTTAAAAATCCCACCATAGCATTTCCAGTAGGTAGAGACCTTGACTTAAACTGGGCCACTGCAAAATCTGGATTCTTTTCTTCTTCAGCCATTTTCATATAGATTTGCTGCTGTGTTTGGGAACTTAGCCAAGCTGTCAGACAGACGGCCTTACATCTGACTCTAGAATACTTTGATATACTGAGGAGCTCATGGGCGACTCAATGACTGCAAGGCGCCCAGGTCCTGTGGCTGCAAAAAAAGCCCAAATCTTCACTCCTCCACCGCCATGCTGACAGTTAATGTTTGTGCTGATTTACTCTTTTTACCAAATACGATTGTGTGCATCGTAGCCAAACATCTCCACTTTGGTCTTGTTTGTCCAAAGGGCTGTTACAGTTCAGATACTAACATAAGTTGTGATGTCGTGTTCTTTTTTAGAGACCATGGCAGCCCCTTCCAAACAATCTGTAGTTTTTCCATTTTTTGTTAAATGAATGATGTGTCGTTCATCTGAGGTTGCATTTACCTGCTTTTAAGACCTCGTCTTATCACCCGATATGTAAAGCCTCAAGCGTGATTTATGGTCCCAGTAATGTGTCTGTCTGTGTACAGTGGATGAAAAGGGGTTTTTACACACCACTAATGTGTTTCCAACTGCACATCACTGAATTGAGAGCTGAATGACTTACAAATGGGCCGGAATGGAGGAGGGAGCAACAGCGGACTGGGAAAGGATGAAGCATAAAACGAATGTTAAAGATAAAAAATTAAAGCATGAAAAGTACAAACAGTGGCTGCGGTGGACAGTTTTCAATACTTATTTCCTCTTCAGATCCTTGCACATTATCACTTTGCTGTTCTCAGCAGATGGCTGATGGACCAACAAACAAGAGTAGCCCACAGACCGGCTGTAACACATATTTTTCACACTGCCTCCATCAACAGCAAACACTCTCAGCATCCCATAACTACCTGCCTACCTGCCTTCCCACTATCACAGCTCAAGCATAAAACAAGCATTAGAACCTTCAAGAGTCTATTTTCTTTTTTGGCATGATTGCATTACAGACAAATTGTACATAAAGTAATTATTCTGATGAAAAAGGATGCCTGTTAGTGTTATAGGGATTAATACTGATGTTAAGATGTCGAGCTCATTTTAAACCGTTTACATTCTGTTTTATCTACAGTGATTTATCATATTCTATAAAATAACATGTTTGTAGTGGCTGTCCTGTGAGGAATACATACCTCCAAAACAGCTTTTATTGAGCTCAGAAAAGCAGCTCAACTACTTGATTAAGGATGAAAAAGCATAATAAAATATATCGATACATAAAAATTACAGCTGAATTAAAAGGCTTGAGCACTGTGTGACATGGTTAACTGTCAGTATTCACAGGAGGATTACAAATATTAATGAAAAAGTAAGTTTGAGATACTCATACTAATCTGAAAGAGTTTGTGGAGCCTTTGTCTGCTCAGCTTATTAAACAGCAAGAAGCGACTGTGCCACAAGATGGCAGTATAATACAGGGTAGACGCAGAGACTTTGCTTTCACTTTGGGACATTTTAATTTCTGCCTGCCTATTTTTTTTATTTTATTTACCTGAACTGAACAAACTGAACAAAGCACTGCTTACTTTGCTTTGCTTTGCTTGCTCTAACACAACGCCACAGCTGTAGCTGTGACTTCTTCTGGGTCAAAATAAAATTCTAGCCCTTTTTCACTTGCCTTTAAAATTTGAGATTTGTGGAATAGGGATTGTAAATGTAAATGTAATTGTAATTTTAAACAGAACTTAGATGTGATTTTCAGGCTTGACATTTTCACGTTTTCTCCCTTTAAAAGTAATGAAGACTCACTGAAAAGGCAAAAATGCAACTTAGAAGACATCATCTTAAAATACCTAAATTTAGGCTTGAGACCTAAATATTCATATAGTATAAAAATATTTTGCATGCATTTCATTAAATATGCTAATAGTAAAAATATCAGCTCATTCCTAAAGTGGTCAGATGGGATTTTTTTCAGTGGAGTTGTATATTGATTTTCAGTCTTTTAGGCTTGCTACCCTTGACAAAGAAGCAGTGTCTTGGAGCCATTTCAGATAGTAGTTTTCTCTAAGCTCAGACATTTTTATTCAGTTTGCCAGTTTTTAAGCATGCTTTTTCTTCTTTTGTCTACCACTTGTCCAGTTCCTATAATTTTTTTAAAAACACATTTGCTAAATATTCAGCTAACTCTATGGGAATCACCTGTTGGTGATAAATACCATATTATATCTGTCTAAGTGAATGTTTGGCATTTTATTCCCCCACTGAAACTGGAACAAATAATAAGTGAGTTACTTCGATATGCTTGAATCCTCACAGGTCAATTTTAAGTGGGTTAATAAACAAACAGAAATTCCTCTGAAATTGATCAGGTATTTGTATTTGTTGTAACTGTTGCTCCCCTATTGGCCAACTGGACAAATAAAGGAAAATAAGGTACATGGACTGGACTGAATGTGAGTGAAAAAAACAGCCAGTGCCCAAAGAAAAACTTTGAAAGACCTTCAGGAAAGTCTGGAGAATTATTGCTCAAGCTCTAGGAGAACTATTGTTACTTAAAAAAAATCTACAAGAAGCCCAGCTCAGGGGAAACAAAGCAAAGAAAAAAGAATGGCTCAAGACATAATATAGACTTAATGTAATATTACCCTCCATATTTACTTTTTGTGTAAGTCAGTATGTTTGTGTTTTTACTTTTTCGGGCTTCTGGTTTTGTGGAAAGAAGAAAAAGCTGCTGTTTTGAAATGTGTTCTATAAATAAATCTTGCTTGTGACTCTTTGGACCCCGAGCACCAGGTTGGGAGACATAAATCGACATTGTTTAGAGGTACACAGATATTTAAAAACAAGCCCGCAGCACCAAAATGATTCAGGTCTGGTTAAGTAATAATGTCATATGTGATGACAAGTTTCTTTTTCTTACAAAAGGTTTTTTTTTGTTTTTTGTTTAAAATTTTGCTGACAATAATGCTGCCCTTATTTTTGAGGGAGTCTATTGGAGTGGATTTCTAAGTGTCATTTTCTTTATTTGAATACTTCTCCCAACACTCTATATTGTGCTTATAATACTCACTGAATGTCATTTAACTAAATAAAGCAGGACTGGGGAACTCAAGGTATATCCCACCCTCCAAGATGCAAGTCTCACCATTCTGTAGCCGGGATGAATCTCCTCCAGGCACTTGTACATAAAACCGGCACGTATAGAACCACCAGTTATATTAAAAAACCGCCTAAAACCTTAATTTGCTTCCAAATAGGGGTTAAAAAAGTTTTTTCCCACGTGAAAACATATCTTTTTCTCTGTTTACTTTAATTGCCATGTCTTTCTCTTACAATGTATCCGATCATATTTGGTAGATGCTGTAAAGTATGAGTGAAAACAGACAATAAAAACTTAAATGTGAAATCACTGGGGAAAAAAAGCACAGTTCCTGCCTGAAACACACTGCTGGCAGCTGGGATTGCCTCACCTTCCTGAAAAGATTGTGCCGTGTCAGGCTGAACGTGACGCTTACAATCTAACCAATAGGAATAGGGCTCGTGTGACGTGACCCAATCAGATTCAGCGGAGCGTTTCCGGCGGGTGAGCGAGTATAAAACGCCCCGCCCAGAAGCAACGCATCAGTTGCCTCTTACACGGGACTCATAAAGGCCTATTTGTGGGAGCTAACGTTTTTCTCGCTTCCTATTCCTCATTTTAATCCCGAAACTTATCAACACAAGGAAACATGGTGAGTGTCAAGTTTTTTTTTTGTTTTTTTTTTGTCTTTTCCTACAATTAAGTTCAAACTGAAGTTATATCACGTGGTAGCCGGTAATTCAAATCAGCTGAAAGGGTCCTTAAGTTCAGTCGTTACTTTAATAGCTATAAGAAGTTATCATTTCCAACCCCAGTGTTCAACAGACATTTAGTGTATTTTTGGTGTAGCGTGACGAGGCACAGCCCAAATTCAAGTTCTGCCCCGTCTGTCTGTTTCCGGCTTCTCATGCGCACATTGACCTAGTTGGCAAAGGTCAGCCTGCAGCATTCCTCTGATTAGCGCCTCTCTGAAGAGGCCCGGCCTTTGTGAAATTGAAGCCACAGACTCCGCAAACAGAAGCAGCTCACTTAAAGTTTTATGGGGTTTTTTTGTGTCTTTTGTTTGGTGTGATGTGAAAATGTTTGTTCTCGACACAAAAGATTTGCTTGTTGCTTTGCTTGATGTACATGTGATATTTCTAAAGGGCTCAGATGTTATCAGCCTCAGGGGAGTCATGACTGTGGCATCCCACTGCTAACAAAGAGCCTTATTTATTTTCTTCTTCCTCATTTCTCACATTAGTTCCAGAGACGGCCTCAACATGTGATGACTAGCTTTCAGCTACTATTGGGATTAAAAAAACAGAATTGATGACAAATGAATGACTACTTTTTTTTTTTTTTCCCCCCCCTCTCCACAGCGTGAGTGTATCTCTGTGCACGTTGGTCAGGCTGGTGTCCAGATCGGCAATGCCTGCTGGGAGCTTTACTGCCTGGAACATGGGATCCAGCCGGACGGACAGATGCCCAGTGACAAGACCATTGGAGGAGGAGACGATTCTTCAACACCTTCTTCAGCGAGACTGGAGCTGGAAAGCACGTCCCCAGAGCTGTTTTTGTGGACCTGGAGCCCACTGTCATCGGTAAGTGTCATCACCACTAGCTGAACAATAATGTAGGAAAATTAAAACATCTTTAAAGCAAAACTAAAGTAATGTGGTTTGCATAGATGAGGTGCGCAGTGGTACCTACCGCCAGCTGTTCCACCCTGAGCAGCTGATCACAGGCAAGGAGGATGCTGCCAATAACTACGCCCGTGGACATTACACCATCGGCAAAGAGATCATTGACCTGGTTCTGGACAGGATCCGCAAACTGGTGGGTGAATTCAAAGCAGCTAGTATAAAATGTATACACGAATTAAATTATTGAATGAAGTAACTCATGCCTGGTTGTCATCTCTTCCTCTCTGTCCTCAGGCTGATCAGTGCACTGGTCTTCAGGGCTTCCTGGTGTTCCACAGCTTCGGCGGTGGCACCGGCTCTGGTTTCACCTCCCTGCTGATGGAGCGTCTGTCTGTCGACTACGGCAAGAAGTCCAAGCTGGAGTTCTCCATCTACCCAGCTCCCCAGGTGTCCACCGCTGTGGTGGAGCCCTACAACTCCATCCTGACCACCCACACCACCCTAGAGCACTCTGACTGTGCCTTCATGGTAGATAACGAGGCCATCTACGATATCTGCCGTAGGAACCTCGATATCGAGCGTCCTACTTACACCAACCTGAACAGGCTGATCAGTCAGATTGTGTCCTCCATCACTGCTTCCCTCCGCTTTGATGGTGCCCTCAATGTTGATCTGACAGAGTTCCAGACCAACTTGGTGCCATACCCCCGTATCCACTTCCCCCTGGCCACCTATGCTCCAGTCATCTCTGCAGAGAAGGCTTACCACGAGCAGCTCTCAGTGGCTGAGATCACAAACGCTTGCTTTGAGCCAGCCAATCAGATGGTGAAATGTGACCCTCGTCACGGCAAGTACATGGCCTGCTGCCTGCTGTTCCGTGGTGATGTGGTGCCCAAAGATGTCAACGCTGCCATTGCCCCATCAAAACCAAGCGCACCATCCAGTTTGTGGACTGGTGCCCCACTGGTTTCAAGGTTGGCATCAACTACCAGCCCCCCACTGTGGTTCCTGGTGGAGATCTGGCCAAGGTCCAGAGGGCTGTGTGCATGCTGAGCAACACCACTGCTATTGCAGAGGCCTGGGCTCGGCTCGACCACAAGTTCGATCTGATGTACGCTAAGCGTGCCTTTGTTCACTGGTACGTGGGTGAGGGTATGGAGGAGGGAGAGTTCTCCGAGGCCAGAGAGGACATGGCAGCTCTGGAGAAGGATTATGAGGAGGTGGGAACTGATAGCTTGGGAGAGGATGATGAGGGAGAAGAGTATTAAATGACTTAATGGTCCTGTGCCATTTATTTCTGTCATAAATAAAGTTTGTTCAATGACTGCAATTTGTCTTTTCTTTTTAAAATACTATAAAGGGCACTGGATATCAAATTCTCAAATTTAGAATTTCAGTTATTAGAGCTTAATCTAACTTGTGTGGAATTAAAGTGCTCACATGATGCTGTAATACTTTCTGGTACGCACCACTTTAGAAGCCAAAAATCTGCAAAGCCCATGCATCACACAAAGGGTTGATCCTTTCTTTTAGGTCAGAACAATCATAATGTTAACCTTTCAAAATTCCCCACTTAATAAAGATCTCATAACTTGATTTCACTTTTTTTTTTTTTTTTTTTTTTTTTTAAATCTCATCAGCATCCATCTGTAGAGGCTCTACATCCCAAACCCTGTAAGACCCACTGTGGTTTAATATAATCTAACAGGTGTCTTGTGTGGTCACTAACAGTGTTTGAAAGTAAAACTGATTAAAGTCTAGTCACTTGGGGGCAGTGATGCTCCACAGATGTTCTGAATCAACATGTTGAAGCTGATCCACACACGCTGTTAGTGCTCCACTTGTTTTATCCATTTCAGTTCATGATTTGGAGGTGTTCATTTCCCTTCTCATTACTGAAGTGGCAGTCCAGGCTTATGCCCACAAAAGTCACTGTGCACCTCAGCTGAATCCTACCGATACACCTCAACTATAAGTTATGCCAGTTCATACAGTTTTGTAATGAAACTTAAACAATCATGTAACTGATAAGTTGTTGCAGTGTGAGCTCAGTTATAATTAGTTTACAGTGAATCGTGTTAACCACCATGACTGATGAGGACAATGAGCAGATGGGTCAGACTTTGAAGTACCCCTCACATCTATAAAACAATAAAGGTGCCATTCATCAGGTCGTACAGCTATTTTTAAAGCAGGACTGTTTGAAAATTGCAAAACAAAATGTAAATGTGTCGAGGATACTGAGCACAGTCAAATGTTTTAGTGAGTGGTGTACTCTGGAAAAAATTTCTCTCCCATTTGTCTCCAGCTTTGTCTCCGCATGTAATCTGAGACAGATATGTTTGCCCTCTCATAACTTTGCCTACATTTTTCTATGTGTATAAGGTTTAAAACATGAATCCTTTTTATGATGATTATTTATTTTTAATGGAATAACAAAGTGACTTCAGCCAAATGCCCCCGTTCATATTGTCTGCTGCCACCTCTGCTCATACCTCCAGTAGTTCTATAGGATGGATGAGAAATAAAAAATAGAAAAGCAGAAAATAGCCCAGATTTCAGAGACTCGAAGTAATAGAAAGGATTTAAAAGATAAATTCCAATGGCAATTTTAGCTTTTTGGACTTTAATATTTTTCTAATAAAATGGTGCATTATTTCCTTTTATACTGTCATATATATCCCTGACACTGCAATATAAGTTTGTCAGGAACTGTAAGAGATTAAATATTGTTAAGTATAGAAAACTGAATGTCAGCAGCCTCATACAACTTATTTCTTATTAAACCTGTGAAGTGGACGTGTAACGTCACCAAAAAGAGGCCTAAAGGCAGAATGTGGGGTAACCAAAATGTAGGTTATACAGTAATTGATTCATCATCATGCAGGAAATGTCATGCTGTCAATAATGGCAACAGCACCCTGCCACCTGGCATTCCTTCCCCTCGGTGCACCCCTGCTTGACAAGAGGCCAAAATCTGATTCCACACTGTATGTCCTGATAAGTTAGATCATCCACCAGCCAAGGACATCTGCGTTGAGAGAAGCCCTTCATGCAGGGGCAGTGCCAGAGCATAAGCACTGGGCGGGAACCCAGCTTTCACAGGGGTGGATTTGGCTCACATCAATTTACTGTTTCAAGTCCATTATGTGCAGGAGGTTATTATAGGTACTAAAAGTGAAGTAAAAACTGAAACTAGGTGTTAGAAAAAGAATGAACTGAAACAAAAATACAAACTAAAAAGAAGGTTAACTAAAATGATAATGCACTTACAAGATTAACTAAAATAAAAATAAACACTAAATCTTATTTTTGGTCTTTGATGAGGTCAAATTTGTAAATCAGTTTATTGAGACAAGGATGTCTACATAACCTGAAAATGTTTATATACGCATTAAAATATAAAGCTAACAGTGAAACTGAATATTTTCAATTAATAAAAATGAAACAGAATGACTCAATACGCTGTGGAAACTAAAATTAATTGAAATAAAAATTAATACAAATAAAAGAAACATGTAACTCTGATGTTCAAAGCTATACTTGTAGTCACGTAACAGATCCATAAAAGAGAGGTTATAAACAAAGATGCAAAGCAGAAAAACCCGTTGGATTTACATTACATTTAAAACAGCAGGTCTACTGCAGGAGGCTTTAATAAACTTCTAATTTGGCCACATTTACAGGCTACACAACAAATGTAACTTTAAACTATCTGATGAACATATATCCTTAACTACAAGCATTCAAGTGGCTAAATTAATTCACCACATACTAGAAAAGTTGGAGTCACACTGCAGAATTTCTCACCCCATTTTTATTTATTTTTCGATTGTCTTGCCAGATCATGCATTAAAGCTACATGAGCTGACGGATGACTGTTTTTACTATAGCTCCAAAGACAAAGTGTAGGATCAGTGTCTTCAGTCATACTAGTGATCTTTATGACTGTATTAGCACTAAGCCTGAGCTTTGATATCTTTTTACTCGAGTAACTTAATGCAGATGTTTATTTTAAGTTCCTTCAACCATAAAACCTATTTAAATAGTTTGGAAAGTGTATCGATAACATTCGGATGATGGGGAACAAAGACCTTTTTAAACATACCTGAACCAGCAAATGAGGAGATTTCCATAACCTGTTTTCTCACATCCTTGTTGCTGTTTTTGAACCTCATCTAGCTTCTTTTCCAGGCAATAACCCAATTCCCCAATCTGCATCATTAGTACCTTTCCACTGAATTTCCAACCTTTTCACATAATCCTGAACAACAGCCACAATGGCAGTATTATTGCCCATCTTCAGTTTCACACCTGCGTGCTGTGGGTATCTCTGTTAGAAGAGGAGTGAGAAGGTGGCTGAAGTCAGCCTGGAACAAAAAAAAAAAATCAGCAAAATTCCAGGATTGGTGACTACTCAACTTCCAACATACTTTTCTCTGGCTCAAGGCTATTATTTAAAACCGCTCTGGATCAGAGCTTTTAGTTGAGGTTTGAGGTAGAGGTGCACACAAACCTGAGAATAGAAGCTCCAGATCCCACTATCAGGACTCCTTTCTTCCGTTCCTGCATCGCTTGGACAACTTAATGCAAAACCTTCTGGTTGGACGAATCAGTGTTCTTTGCAAATAAGTGGCAAGTGACCAGATCCATTAAGCCCAGATGTTAGATCTTCATAATGTTTCTTTATAATTCTGAAGTCTATAAAAGCCAAATGTTCATATGGAAGTGTAACATATCCATTCTTCATATAATGAAATAGCCCTAATAAGTTGTTAAAACCATGTTGTACTCCACAAATATTTAAGAAATCGTAAGAAAGCACCTGCAGAGATCTCCATCCTACCGTCTGGTCCATTTTAACCAATAGGCGCAGGTCTCATGCGACATCAAACCAATCAGATCCAGCAGACTGTTTCCGGAGGATCTAGGGTTATAAAAACCACCGTTTAGCAGGAGCTGGTCATTTATCTCTTACACAGGATTCATAAAAGCCTGTTTGTAGGAATTAACTAATTTCTCCTCGTTTTCCTCATTTCGGCTCTGAAACTTCTTGACTTCAGGAAACATGGTGAGTAAATTTTTTTTCTCTTATTAAGTGTGGATTTAATCAAAAATCATTACTGAAATAGTCAATAATCAGGTGGCAGACCGTTAACTGAGATTAGCCGGAAGTATCAGCAGGATTTAGCAACACCAATTTCATTTTTAAAAGGATAAAATTCACACTGTTAACCAGACTACGCTGTCCTGACTGTATTTTTGGTGCGATATGACAGGACACATCCAAAATTCAAGTTATTTGCTTGTGTCCGTTTCCGGCTTCTTGTGCGCGCACTGAGCCAGTTGTCAACAGGTCATCCTGCTTTCAGGCTGAAGCATTCCCATGACTAACAACTCTTTGAAGGATCCTGGCCTTTATGAACCTGCGACCGCAGACTACAAACAAACCAACTCACTTGAAGCTCAATTGTTCTTCTTCTTCTCATGTCTTTAATGTTTTTGGGCGTGTATGGGCTACTTTTCTGTAAAGAAGTCTTTCATTATCTACAGCTGTGTTTGCTTTGCTGAACTCTGATGTGCACTTGTTTGTTCTCGATTGTCTTGTCCTGGCTCACATGCGACATATTTCTAAAGGGTTGTTAGTTCAGAGCGTAAAAGGCCTCAGGTGACCACATGAGTAGCGGACAGGCTATGTAAATTGGAGTAGCGATTTCGGACTATAGAAAGCGGCAAATAGCGGGCGGAATTTTTAAGATCCCACACATTCTGAACGTCCTGAATCTGTCGCCATCTCCTGTAGATTGCTCTCGCCACAGCGACCATAGCGCGCGGGTGCGCTCCCCAAATACGCAAAAAGTTGCGCACAGGCTGCCATCTATCCGTCTCTCTCCCGTGATCGATGTGATCTCTTTCCAGTGTCTACCTGCTAATTTATGACGAAAATGTTTCTGATGTAAGAGGGTCTAAAGAAAGTTAAAGCTGAGACAAAACCAAAAACTGATGTCACTACTGAAGAGTGAGAGACCGGAGGATGTACTGCAGACCATGTTCTCCAACCTTTGATTTAGTTGGTTCTACAAAACCTAAAGCCTGAGCCGGAGATGATTATCAGACAGTGGTTATGATCCTTCTGCAGGGTCTGTGAGTGCTACACAACAGGCAAGTTTGGTGCATCATTTGACTCTTCTGCACCAAAATGGATTAGTTGAGCACCGACTTCTCAAATCAGATGCAAATGATAAAAAAAATAAAGCTGACATTCCTGAATACAGGCAAATTTCTGTGACTGGTCCTTTGTTGGTAGGATGTGGTTTAACAGGTTGCGTATAAAAGGTGTTACTTCAGAAGAAAAATGACATCAGTGATGAATTCAACTTCCCTTAAACCAAAACTCTAAACATAACCTGGCCTGACTTCCGCATAAGTTACCTTTGCGATGTAATTAGGTTAAGAGAGCTATGCAAGTGACAGTGAAAACTGACTTCAAGTTCAACTTGGCTCGCTAAAGCATTAACCGTGTTAAGAATTCTCTCAAGTGTGATTCATTTGTTGCAAGGGACAAATTACATAGCTGACTGATGGAACGATTAAATATTTTTAATGTTCTATACTAAAATTCCAGTATTGCTGAAATCACAGTCCTAAATCATGAAGTCATATTCCCCCAGGTAACTTTACGTTAGTTGAAGAGCAGGTCTAACAATGTAATTTTTGGATAATAAGTCAAAAATGAAGTCACCAAATAAATGGCTTTTCCATCTCACTTCCACAGCGTGAGTGTATCTCAGTGCACGTTGGTCAGGCTGGTGTCCAGATCGGCAATGCCTGCTGGGAGCTTTACTGCCTGGAACATGGGATCCAGCCGGACGGACAGATGCCCAGTGACAAGACCATTGGAGGAGGAGACGATTCCTTCAACACCTTCTTCAGCGAGACTGGAGCTGGAAAGCACGTCCCCAGAGCTGTTTTTGTGGACCTGGAGCCCACTGTCATCGGTAAGTGTCATCACCACTAGCTGAACAATAATGTAGGAAAATTAAAACATCTTTAAAGCAAAACTAAGTAATGTGGTTTGCATAGATGAGGTGCGCAGTGGTACCTACCGCCAGCTGTTCCACCCTGAGCAGCTGATCACAGGCAAGGAGGATGCTGCCAATAACTACGCCCGTGGACATTACACCATCGGCAAAGAGATCATTGACCTGGTTCTGGACAGGATCCGCAAACTGGTGGGTGAATTCAAAGCAGCTAGTATAAAATGTATACACGAATTAAATTATTGAATGAAGTAACTCATGGCTGGTTGTCATCTCTTCTCTCTGTCCTCAGGCTGATCAGTGCACTGGTCTTCAGGGCTTCCTGGTGTTCCACAGCTTCGGCGGTGGCACCGGCTCTGGTTTCACCTCCCTGCTGATGGAGCGTCTGTCTGTCGACTACGGCAAGAAGTCCAAGCTGGAGTTCTCCATCTACCCAGCTCCCCAGGTGTCCACCGCTGTGGTGGAGCCCTACAACTCCATCCTGACCACCCACACCACCCTAGAGCACTCTGACTGTGCCTTCATGGTAGATAACGAGGCCATCTACGATATCTGCCGTAGGAACCTCGATATCGAGCGTCCTACTTACACCAACCTGAACAGGCTGATCAGTCAGATTGTGTCCTCCATCACTGCTTCCCTCCGCTTTGATGGTGCCCTCAATGTTGATCTGACAGAGTTCCAGACCAACTTGGTGCCATACCCCCGTATCCACTTCCCCCTGGCCACCTATGCTCCAGTCATCTCTGCAGAGAAGGCTTACCACGAGCAGCTCTCAGTGGCTGAGATCACAAACGCTTGCTTTGAGCCAGCCAATCAGATGGTGAAATGTGACCCTCGTCACGGCAAGTACATGGCCTGCTGCCTGCTGTTCCGTGGTGATGTGGTGCCCAAAGATGTCAATGCTGCCATTGCCGCCATCAAAACCAAGCGCACCATCCAGTTTGTGGACTGGTGCCCCACTGGTTTCAAGGTTGGCATCAACTACCAGCCCCCCACTGTGGTTCCTGGTGGAGATCTGGCCAAGGTCCAGAGGGCTGTGTGCATGCTGAGCAACACCACTGCTATTGCAGAGGCCTGGGCTCGCCTCGACCACAAGTTCGATCTGATGTACGCTAAGCGTGCCTTTGTTCACTGGTACGTGGGTGAGGGTATGGAGGAGGGAGAGTTCTCCGAGGCCAGAGAGGACATGGCAGCTCTGGAGAAGGATTATGAGGAGGTGGGCGCTGACAGCGTGGTAGACGACGATGAGGGAGAAGAGTATTAAGTGCTAGCATATTCCTTCTCTTAATCTCTACCATCTAGTTTCATAAAGTTTAATTGAACGCACCATTTGTGCTAATGAATTACAGGATAGTAGAATTTCTTTATAATTTTCAGATTATTCAGTTTTAGCAAAAAACAAAATTATGTCTTGGCTGGAATCAAATACTTTTATCCACTGTGTACTTTTAACATGACCTAATCTATCTTTACGGATGTTGCCAGCATGGGGACTCATACTCCTTTCTAGTCACTTGAGGGCAGTGATGCTCCACACATGCTGACTCAACACCATGTTGAAGTGCTTGACATTTCAAACTATTGCAGGTACTTTACCTGACCTGAGGCATTAGAATGTTGATATCACAATTAATAGTGTGACAATTCTCCTTTGATCATGGCTCAATTCACACCTCAGTTTTGGCTCAGATCTTGAGCTGGATTATTCAATCTACATTCTGTTCATGGTCTGGCATTAAATTATTTTTTAAATTTACCAAAACAGGTGTATTTATAGTTTTATAACAGAACATTGGGAAGAATACAGAAGTCTTTGGTACGAAAGGTGAGGACATCAGCAACCAGACAAAGAGAACCCACCAGAGAGGAGGAGAGGCTGTGTGTATGTGAGGGCACTTGCATTACATATAGCGTTATCTTAGTGGAAACCTATTCTGTTTGATTCATTTTCCATTTAATATCACAGAATAAAAGACTTGGTTTGAGTTTTATTTTTCACTTTCCAGTCCAGTGCTCTGTAATAAGGAACTATATGTGAAAGGAATAACAAAAAACAAAAGTCTTTATTGCTGGCAGAACCCCCTCTATTCTGATGTTTGTCCATTTTCTCCATACCTGAACAATTTCCAAATAGACAGTACAATGATCTATTGTCACTGTTTGATTTTTGGTGTAGATTTCAGGATTGTTACACCCATATTTACCATTCGGATGAGGTTTGACATGCCTGACTGAGAACCACCAAGGCCAAACGCTGCCTTGGTTTAAAATTGGGTGTGATATTCACTGTGGCGCAAGGCAGGGACAGAGGGCGTCTCATGCTGGCAGACAGGTGGTGTTTAAAAATACTTTCTTCTTCTGTTACTAGACTGGATTTCTTCAGGGTAATGAATGATGACGAGTACGTTCAAAATCTCAAAGCTAACAGTGGGAGCTGTTACAGATCATCAAAAATAAAAGATTCACAAGTGTAAAAGTTTTTATTTGACTTCAGCTGTATTTCTGCTCTAAAACAGAAAAAATAAAGTGGCTTCCACATTTGCATTGACACTGGTATGAATCATTGAATGCATTGGTAGATTACAGGTAAACCACAATGGGGAATTTCTTAAACTGGTTTTTACTACTTTCAAAACAGTTTTATATGCTTGTAGACTTTTTCCACTAGTGGTCTGTGTGTACATTTGCAAACTCAAAGGCAAAAAAAAAAAAAAAAAACAACAACAAAAAAACTGCAGCTAAAACTCTGTTCCTTTTAAATCCTAACTGGGTTAAGAAAATAAAAGCTTTCTTCTCAATATAAGACATGGAGTTAAGAATCTTTCTATTTTCCTCCATCTCACAAACATGAGGTAATCTGACTCATTTGGGAAACAAATTTTAGGATTACAACTTCTGATTGTACTAATGAGCCCTCCCCCCAAAATCCTACAACAGAATATTTTGAATGCTGTAAAGATGTGCACTTCAAAAAAGGTACAAAAACACAGATGCATACAAAGTGTTCTCATGTGTACAAAAGCTGATCTTACAACAGGCCCTGAAAATAAAGCAGTGGACAGTTTTCTACACTGACACATAAAATAATGAACCCAACCCACTCCCTGCTGCAAGATAATTATGTAGATCCAGCAACCTTACAACAACATACAGTGACAGTTTCAAATTAGATAAACTCCAGCCATCATTTTCCTCTTGCAAAACTTGCACAACTCTGTATTAAAGCTGCCTGGGTGCTTAACAGCATTGCACGACACCACAGGAACCTACGCAGCAGCAGCGGCACTCATAAGCTTCTTATTTTCCCTTCTCTATTTGGTTTATCAGCTTCCCCAAAGCAAAGCAGCAGAATGACAGGAAATGCACATAAATCCCAGTGAAAACTGAAAACTTCACAGTGTAGTACACCACAGTCTCAAAGATTTTGCAGAAACTCACAACGCTTTGAAAATGTTGCCAGTAAATAAACCCCTTTTTTTTTACAGTACCACTCGGAGAGCTTCTTGATGAGACTCAACACACGCGAGATCCCTACTCCTGACAGTAACAGTTATCACGCCCAAACCCTTCACACATCTGCTGTAGTTTTTGTGTCTAAACAATCAAGTTCAAGGCCTTATAGAGAGAATATTCAGTCTGGCGATTAAAAACGTATCTAGCTGGGTTTGTCTTATGTGCCTGATTCACTCTTGTGAGATCCAGATAGTCTGAATGCCAATTAAGTGTTTATTTAAAAGCCATATTGCAAAAATGTTGACACGCTCATGACACACTGTGAAAAAGTTGAATTCTTGAGTGCCACCCTTCTTTCCTCAGCATCATCACCGGGACATAACCTACCATTCACCCACCAAATTTTTTTTTTCCTCTAAACAAATCTTTTTTAGATGCACTGAACAGTGCCAGCCCTTCAATGTCCTTCAGTTTCTCTAACCTCTTGAAAGAGAGGAGCTTCGCAGAGCCTCACAAAGTCATATCAACAAAAACCATCCTAGGAGCTGCAGCGGTCTGCGTGAGGCTTCTGTTCCTCCTCAGTGTTGTCTTTGATCTCTGGTCTTTACTGAGGAGGAGGAGGAAGCCCATCTCTCTCTGACACTGCCGTTAACCTGTAGCAAACTGATATTAGTGGATTCATGTTTATTTTTACTGTATCGCCTCTTCTGAGTACATTTTAATGGTGTGTTTATTACCTGAGGAGGTGGAAAATGTCTCATGACAAAATGTGAACGAAGAGAATGGCCAGGCCGATGTTGAGCAGGATTACCATGCAGATCATGATGGTGTTTGGGCCCTTAAAAAAAGGAAAAGAACTCAATGCAGAATAAGGACAGCGGATCCAGTCAAAACTGGAGATGAGTGAAAAATTAAAGGAAAAACCTAAACCTTAGCTCCAACAGTAAAGGGACCCAGTGGTCTTGTTATGTAGAAGGGTACATTACGGTGTCCTGATGGGAGGAACGGTTTCCAGGAGTAAAATGCCTCCATGGATGTGCAAGTTAACTTAAAATTAATCCAAATTACTTTTCTTTTTGCCATAATTCAAAAGCTAAGGAAATATGAGACAAAAATAAAACAACAAATTCAGAAAATTCATAAATTCATATCAATTAAAACCTTAGAACTAAGCCTAAGTTAATCACACAATTAAATACAAGGTCCAAAAGAGTGGTTTCTAATCACACAATTAAATACAAGGTCCAAAAGAGTGGTTTCGTGGATCAGCTTACCACATGAAAGGGGGACAATGAGTCATCAGAGAAATTAGTTTCTAAGTAGAGCTAAAAAAATAAAATACTCAAAGAAATATTGATAACTGAACCCTTGATAATGCTGATAATAATGATAATAAACACCAACATGTAACATAAATGCTACTTAAAATGCAAAATTCTTAGAAATGTTTGAGAAAATGTATCCTGATGTCTATGTTGGGGGGGGGAGTAGAGCCCCTGCCTCTTCTTCTACTGTTTGCACTTGGAAAAATCCAAAGCGACATATATAACATCAAATATAATGTCAGTTATTCATTATGATGATGCTACATGAACTTAAACTGTATAACACTGAGTGTACTGACTACAAATCAAAGCTTAGATATGCAAATTTACATTTGATTTCCTTAAAAAAAAAAAAAAACTTGTCAGAAGATTAAAAAAAAACACTATAAAAACAGAATTTTATGGGAATTATTTCATGGTTCAGGCTTTACAGGATTAAGACTACATATTTATCCTGGAATAATATTGTGTGAGCTCAACCCGATGCCGTGGTGAAAATTGCATACTCTACCAAATCAGAGCTCCACTTTCAGTAATGCAGTCACCCCTTTTTGTACAATGGGACTCCATGAACATATGTGATGACATTTAAACCTGAGATAATTAGCTTCTGACACAAAATTGATAATGATACTTGGGATACTCATGAAGATTTTGACAGACTTTAGTTCCTTTCCCACAAAAAAGGAAAATGCTAACTAAATTCAGGGTCAAATGACAAACAGTGTTTGAGATCGCCCAGATAAAGGTCGTGGGTCAGCTTGTCTACTGGCTCTCCCCTACAGACATTAAATCTGAACCTAATGAAGCCCTGTGGGAGATTTTGAATTTACGTCATACATAGCACTCCCCACCACCATCAACACACCAAATGAGGCAAAATCCTCTGGATGAATGGTGTTTATAGTGTTCCAGCAGGCTGGAGAATCACAAAGACTCAGAGTGCTCTGAAACCTTTCTAGTTGCATGTGATGGCCATAAACCTTATTAAGACACTTTGTTTGTTTTTCTTTAACCTTCCTAATCTGCGGCTGTTCACGTTGGGTTTTATCTTTTCAATGCAAAGAATTAATAAAGGATTATCAAAATTATTATTTATAGGAGATGGTTGTACCCAAAACATATCTTGTGAGCAAGTTCAAAATAAGACTGCAGGAGGAGCAAGACTGAAAAAGGGGTTTAACATATAGAAAATTGTCCTACCAGCACCTTTAAAGATCAGAAATTAACACCCCTTATCCCTTTTGTGAGATTTACGGGTGCAGATGGGAGCAATCTGCTAGCTTTGGTTAGCTCTAGGCTAGCCATTTCTTCCTGTTTCCTGTCTTTATGCTAAGCTATAATCAGCCTCCCACATTCCAGCTTCATATTGGCAGGTACATTGTGTACACTGTCTTCTACCTCCCGAATACAAACCAATTTAAGCATATTTCAATAAAAGTTGCTTCAATCCTAGCTTATAACAAATATTTACAATGTAAAAGTGAGCATTTCTTTGTCATGCATGCTATTTCTAAGTGTATTTTTTAAATTTATTTATTCCCATCTAGGGAAACTAAAAGAAAATTGTTTGGACATAACAGATAATTATCGTCCACTGAGATTAGTAAATGTCATCTTATTTGGTGGAGGTTAGTACTGGCTGATACAGATGTTTGGCTGATATATTTATAGCCATAATTATAACTTAATGCTGATGCTTAGGGTACATGCTTAGCTAAAACTTTAAAACCAATGTAACATTAATACCTGAAATTGGCAGGCAATATAAAGCAAATGCACATTTAAAATAGAGAAAAAGGAGACATAGCATTCATTTACAACTATTTCCCCCTCCAATAAACCAGAACAGTAGTCTGGCTTTGCCCTTATACGGTAAATAACGGGACTGGATATGGTGGACACTTTTATTTGACTATGATGGTGTCAAGCTGTGCTCTTTAGTTAGAAACTAGGACTTATGGTCATTAATGTCAGCAGTAATGCTAGTGTATATTTTTAAGGCTGTACTGAGCTAAATGCTTATACGAACATTGGTAAGAATTAATCTCTGGGGACACTGAATGTGTGTGGAAAATTTAACAGTAATCCATCTGATAGCTGTTGACCAAAGTCTTGGACTGACAGACTGACACCACCATACATGTTGTGACAATATTGATGTAGCAAAAAATAATGAAGAGTGAGTCACTGTGTATATTTACTGTCTTACCTCCATGTCCAAAGACTCTGGGGTCACCTCGTTACTGAGGCTCGACAGGATGGGCTTGGGTCTGACTTCGGCTTTGGGTTCCACCTTCGCTGCCGGTCTGGCAACTACAGATTTTGCTTCCACTGGCTTTGGTGCCATTTTAGGTTCAAGACTCGGAGCAGGTTTTGGAGCTGGAGCTGGGCTGGGTTGCCGTTTTGGTAGCGGTTTTGTTTCCGCTTTACTGGGAGGCCTGCTCGGTTCCCTGGACTCCACTTTGTTCTCAAATACAGGTGTCACTCTTTCTTTTGTTGGTGGTGCTCTTTCGCTTTTTACCTCGGAGGCTTTAGACTCAGGAGTTACAGATTTGTAAGACGCTTTGGAAGGCGTTTTGGAGGGAGCTTTGGAGATGGGACGTGGTGCTTCTTCTTCTTCTTCTTCTTCTTCTTCTTCTTCTTCATCTGGTGAGATGAGGCTATTCCTTACAGGGGCAGCAGGGGCTGTAGTGGCATCTGATGCTTTTGCCTCAGAGTCAAACTTCTGCAGTGGCTTGATCTCCATGTCAGAACCCTGCTCGTTCTTGTTGCTCTGGCGGCTCGGGGTACGAGATGGGCCACGACTGCTGGTGGCCCCTCCTCCTCCTTCAGATACAGTTGAAGCAGGAGCAGGGGGAGTAGTGGGACGACTGCCTTGCTTGCCGTTGAGTTTACTACTTCCACCACTTTTACTGGTTTTGTCTTCATTCCAGCTACCTGGACTGAGGAGTTTGGGCTCTTCCTTGCTCATGATGCCTGGGCTTGGAGAAGGCGTGCGACCTGGGGATGAGCTAGGCATGAGGCTGTCCAGTTCATTCATAACCGGGCTATCAGGTGGTGTAGGCAGTGGCTCCTCCTCAGCTAGCAGGGGTTCATGCATGATGGTCTCTGTGGTCTCACTGCCTTCCACGGCCAACTGTAACGCTCTCTTCTTCAGATACTCAGGACCTGAAAGCCAGTTCAAATACTTTTTAATCACTGGTTTCTACCATCAGTCATTATAAGTCAGAGGAATTATTATTTTTTCCATAATTTCAAATGTATAATAGATACAGAAAGTGATCTTTCAAACTCCTCCTACACAATCACAAACTGACTAATGAAACTTGGCACACAGGTACGTCTTAGACCTGTGTAGGTTCTTATCTAAAAAACATATGACGCCATCATGTTGCCTTCAACCATCTACCAACATTTATGCACCTACAATGCCTCATTAAAATAATATTATTTGAATGACAATAACATGTAATTTATAGCCACAAACTTGAATTATGAATTATATATGATGTCATGTTGCCAAGGAACCACCTAACAATGGACCGAAATTAGAGATACTGTAGCATGGGTATGTACTAATCACGATAATTAGAATTAATGTTCCATAAAAAGGCCATGGCATTTTTAACACTAAATGATAATGCCTCGATCCATTAGGGATTTACAAACATCATAAATGATTTATCATGTGAGTGTCATGACTTAAAGTTCAAAATAATCCTCTTTTGTTTTTAGTGGTTTCAGTCATTCACCATGTGAAAGTAGCTGTTTTAGTGCCTCTCACTTTACCCAGCTTTATTCTGATTGGCTGCCATTCACAAACCGAATAATTGAGCAGCAGATGGGTGTGGCTACTGTGCTCACAGAGAGGTCACACTTCATGGTGCATAGCGCAGTATTGGGTTAAGTACAAAAGGAGTCTATAACCGAGTGCTCACATCAGTGAGGCCTGAACCTTTAGCTTACAGTGAGAATAATAATAATAATAATAATAATAATAATAATAATAATAATAATAATAATAATAATAATTATTATTATTATTATTATTTATTGAGTTATTTTTGCAGGTAAATATATTTTTTAGAAATATTCATTTATATTAATATCTTTCTGCTGTTTCATAATTATCATGGAGCACAGCTCACTGTTAGATAAATTCCTGTTGGCTCGAAAATAGCTAAAGGAGCTCAATTTAAAAACGGACATTTTTCCATTAAAAAAAGATTCCCTTGATAAAAATGTTAGCTCAAGTATTGCAGGGCTGAGAGGTCACAGATTGTCTTTATAAGTATCATCCCCTTAAACCTCCTGAGAGCACAGGAAGCAGCTACAGAGGATATTAGAGATGCATTCAGCTGCTGCATCCCCTTCCTAATAAGCTTTCGCTGGAGTACACAGTTTTCCATTAAACACAAATAAATTCTCTGTTTGCTCACATTTCAGAAAAAAATCCAAAGGAGAAAATTTGTCCCAAAATGAAATATGCTAAAAACAATTAATATTTTTGATATTGTCAGACAATACCTACAATGCACTGATACGCTTTCTCTTCATATTTGGTTTGAATTGAACAGCTGAACACTGTAGTTTTGAGCAAATGTTACTAAAACAGAAGAAATTACCATTTGTTGGGAAACATTTTTTGTTGTGGATGAATACACATGCTGATGATGATTACCAGCTGTAGGACACGTACAGCTGTACATATGATACTTTTCTTATGCTAAAAATAAGTATAGAATATCAAAAGTCCGATCCTTAAATTTGTGAAGTGTTTTGAAGCAGATGTTTCTCAGCCAGCGCCAGTCTCAACCAGACTTTTAGTGAAAGACTAGTCATTTAGAAAGTGAGAGACAATTCATTTAGAAAGCTGGACGACTTTCTGTTTGCATCTGACTTCTTTAAGCTCTCTGCTGAGTGAGAGCGCAGGAGTGAAATGCAGGAGGCTCCCAAATAGCCCCTTTGCTTTTGTGTCAATGTGTGTGTCGACAGACTCGCAATGAAACTGATACGATCCCTACGACCCAATAAGATGGTCCTTTTTTTAGACAGTCAAACGCGACTATCCCTGTGATGGGCCTCAGCAGAAGGATATACTATCACAGGCTGTGAGGACAGAGACAAAGTAGAGAAGTAGCTCTGCTGTTGGGATTTTACATTTGCTGTTTCCTTCATACAGTATCATACATAAGTAGGTAAAAAAAATTCTGAATGAGCTTTTTTAGTGTGCATTCCCGTGATATCTAGTGAAACTCAGAGCTTGCATACAGCTGCAAAGTCCGTGAGTGACATTATGATGCCTTAAAAGGTGGCCCTTTTTGATGCTTTTTAAATTAATTTTGCTGATTTTTTCTCAAATGTGGTGTGGCGATGTCGACTAACCTGGCTGGTAGAAGGAAGGGGAGAGCTCTTTGGCCACCAGTCTGGCAATGCTGGACTCTCTGTTGGAGGCCTGGGCAGCCTGCTCAGCTGCATCTGCCTTGGCCTTGGCATGGGCTGTCCTGCAGTGGAAAGATGCAACACAAGTCACTCAGCCTTCTTCTTTTATCTTCTCATTTCATTAATGGTCTGAATCCTAATTCCCCCCCATATGCCGGCAATGAACATGCTGTTTTCAGAAAGCATCTGTTGTTCACTTCAGTGTGTTTTATAAATGACACAATCAGTACCACACTTGGCTTAGCTGTCGGGAGGAAGAGTGGGATATGAGTGTGTTTTCACCATCAAGAAAGCAAAGTCAGAGTGTCTCCCAAATAGAATAATGCTATTAATTTAAATGTGAAACTACAAAACCTGGTTTTGTCCCCACAGGAGGCAACAAAGTCCACCTGTTAGCAGCTGTGAATTGGTGAATCAGAATATATAATTTAGAATGTATAAAACCATTCCTTTAATAGCAGGGCAGTTTCACAAATGTCGGTTTATACTGGTCTATAACTTTAAACCAGGCTTAATTTTACTAATAAAAAATAATTAAAGCCAAAGAAGGGGGAAAAAAAAAGAAAAAAAAAAAAGATTCCCTCAGGTAAGCCTAGCACTGATATTACCATTTCATCAGCGACACCTCCATTGACAAATAACAGGGAAAGACAAAAACCAAAATAAACAAACCGGTTATATTTGAGGAAAAATACCAAAATCAATTTATTTTGAAGGCTAAGCTATAACTTGCTGATCTCGTCTCATCATTAAATCATCAATCAGTTCATTTTGGAGTCACTGTTAGACAGAAACCACCTTTAGAAAGCCAAAAATTATATTTTAATTGTCCATCGTTTACGCTCCAAAACAAAAAGGGAAATCCCTTCTATTTATCCTCTGTGTCACCTTTTTAAGTAGCTTTAAGCTTTTCTTGTGTGAGGAAACACAGCTGAGGGGTTGGATACGCTCACTCAATTGAGCATTTGCTTGTCACTTTCTTGTTTAACCTCTTTACAGCCAGTGATCAGCACATGCATCAACCAGGATGCAGCCCGTTTCAGTTCTACATACTTTTTCTGCTTTCTATTCATTTACGTCATACTATAATGGTTTGATGGTTCATGAGACATTGACCTCGACCTTCCTACACAAACACTCTCAGAGATAAGGGCCTTAAACAGAGTGACCAAAAATATCGCAGTACAAGGCTTGTTTATAGTATTCAATCATGGTCAAATGGATGCTGGGGTGGGCAGTCGCTGGTCATATGGCTCATTAGTATTATTAGCTTTGGAGGAAAGGGGTTGTCCTGTTCTACCGTTTGCCTGGGACAGAAATAAATTACACTTTTGCCACCATGAGTGAGACAATGAGTTATTGCTGGCAAGCTACTGAGGCCTCCATCATCACACAAATGTCTGTGTGGGTGACAGGCAGAAAGCACTGCGGCCTGACAGGCGTACATTTGTATATTTATAGTTGTTTTGCTGCACACTGGAAAAATTTACTTATCATGCAACACTTTGCAATGCAGAGTTCATGAACTTTCACTCTGGATTTCCCCTTAAAAAAAAAAAAAAAAAAAATCACTGAAGAACAGGTAGCAACCAAGAAAACAAGGCTAATTCCAGCTGCTAAACCTGAAATGCAGTCTAGTTATACCACGAAAATAGGGCAGCACAATTTATTATTATTTTAATACTATTATGCTTCTCTACTCGGGTAAAGACTGTAGCCATACTGAAGTTTTGTAGAATAAAAGCTGTTTAACTGGTTCAGTGGTTACCATCTCAGTTTAGCTTGTTAGCATGCTAATGGTAGCTCTTTAGCAGTGTCAGCAGTGCGCGATTGCTCACGCGCACAGCTTAGAGGGAACATAGCGGTGTGTCAGGCATTTTGACTTTGCACATGTTTTATGATAACTACATTTAACCTAATTTCTACTGTACGATTCAGCTCAGTGTGACTTTACTCTCTGTGTGTTGGGTTTCTATTGTGGAAAGAAACTGGATTGTTTTTTTGTAGCCTTAAGTGCTAAACCAATTATTTGGAATATTTGGTCAGGGAAAATTATCAGTAGGAAGCCACTTGGGGAATGTTACATGGAAAATGAGCCCCAACACATTGCAACAGCAACCAAACAGTTCCAAAAATCATATCATCTCAGTGAAAAAGTACACATATAATTAATTTAATCTGATACACCTCCTGCCTCTGTAAACATACAGTCAAATTTCAGCTAAGCGGATCAGGGAACTTTTAATTAAACAATTAAAAACACCTGCTGATATACTTCCTCAAAACCATAAAGTAAAACATCTGGCAATCACAAAAGGATCAGTTAATAGTTAAGAAAAAAAATCTAATCATGTTTTCATCATTAGTGATGAAAGAGGATGATATTAGATGATGAATTGCTGCTATATCCAAAAACTCGAGAGGTAAATGAGTTAAAAGCTGCTGCTGTTTGTCCCCAGTAACTGCAGGTACTGAGTGTGATTACTCTGTAAATACTCAACATGTTGTAACTTTACACCAAGATGAAAATAGCTCCTCTTAGGTGGGGAAGATGCTTCCACCAGGAACAATTAGAGGCTCCTGAGGTCCCCTGATTGATATAAATGAGCTCCACCTGTCCACACAGACTCAGCACCTACTCAGGAAGCTGTTTTTCCTCAAAGTTATTCTAACAGCTGATCTTTAACAACATGTTTCCATAGCAATCTCAACAATATCTAAACTTAGCACAAAAAGTAAGGAAACTTTGTTTTGGTCGATTACTTCTTTGTTGTAATAATGCTTCTTGGCAATAAATCTTGTACCACTGGAAAGCCTGTTTATTTCCCCTTAGATGATGCCACATTTGCGAGGAAAATGCTTTTGTGTGTTGAAAAGCAGAGTAAAGTATGTGGGTTGTGCCCATGAAAATCTTGGAAAAAAATCCCCTCTGCCAATGCCAAACAGCTTATTCTGCTATCAGCTCTTGTTTGGTATCATTTATTTGACCAGATGATCAAAGTCTATGCGATCGTTGTAATGTTGGAGGATAGAATTTGGTCCAAGACTGTGGAGCGATTACCCCTGGCTGCAGAGACTCATCTTGATATCTCTCTGCATTGAGATGCCTCTAATGATGACAAGCCAGATTGTCAGCACCAGGGTACCAGAGGCTCAAAACAAGAGTCAATAGCAGAATAAGCTGTTTGGCTTATTCTGAGAAGATTTATAAAGTTTTTTTTAAAGGCACAACACACATACTTAACTCTGCTGCTCAACCCATGAATGGATTTCCACTGGTATCAATTTTATTGCCAAGAAGCAATTTTGCAGCAAAGAAATAACTGACCAACCAAAAATGTCCTTACTACTTAGTTGTTGTGCTAAGTTTATTTAAAGTGCTAATGAACACAATATGCATACATGTTTATTATAAAAATATACTCTGAAAAGCCTCAACCATCTTCTCCCTTACCTAACAATATACTATTACAATTTAGTTCCTGACAGCCTGCAGACAGAGTGGTGTGTGAGGTAGCAGAAAAGATGGCAGCCTTTCAGTGTGGACGGGTAAACTGCCAGTTGGAAGAGAAAGATGTCGACAGATGGCTTCTTCCTGGAAACTGACTCTACCTTCCACCTCACAGTGGCTCAGTGTCTTCAGGAGTAGGAAGTAGGAATAGAGTTTCAACTGTTGGTTAACTGCGGAGGCTGCAGTTAGGGGCTTCATTCGGATAACACTGAATGTTTGGTCTGAATGTGGACCACATCTGCAGTTTTCCATTGGCCATAGTTGACTTTGACTGATGGATTAACTCAGGGGGAGTCCGGCTGCTTGATTTCACCTCTGATACACCTAAATGGTCCAGATGTCTGATGTCTTGGACATCTGGCTCAAACAATAATGACTGTAACCCACATCAGGTCCAGCTCATATTATTACTATGATAGCTTGATGTGAGCTTGGGTAGATTAGTGGCTAACAGCTATTTTCTTTAGTATGCCTGGAAGCACCGGGGTAATTCTAAGCTGAAGCAATCAGCAGATTTGACACACCGGGCTCAGTTCAGCTTCCTGCCCCTCTCTTGTTCTCCTTCCTGTTGGGAACTCCACAGTTTTCCCATTTAGTTTAGCTTATTGCCAACAAAACATGGCATCGCACAATAGTCACAGAACCACGTTTACACCACTGATATTACATCTGTACTACTTTTAACATAATAAATGGTTGAATTCAGCATGAAATACTGTGTTCTTTCCATTTCAGTTGTAGCATAGGAGATGGACATTACAGCCAGGAAGATCATTATGAAAGAAAAGGATAATCTGAAAATGACTGCATGTATCCTTTATATACAGTCTATGCTTAAATACAGTGGTTAAGTATGAAAACTCACTGTGCACTTTATTAGAAAACACCTATGAGACCTGCATTTTTTATAAAGTGCTATGCATGTAGCAGAGCTACTGGTAAGTACTAAAATGGCTAAAGGCAGCAGACGGATATAAACTGACCCCTGTAGCAGCCTCACATCCATTCACAGCTCACTGAGCGTGTCCATCACTGAGTATTAGTGACCACACAACTCTCAGTACCATAAATATGGTGAAATCTTTAGCACAAGCACAAGGTGAAAAGTAGGAACTTAGGCCTGCATGGTTAAATCAAATTCAATCCTGTAAATTACGAGTCATATAATCAAAATGAATA
Organism: Haplochromis burtoni; assembly: GCF_018398535.1. Taxonomy (NCBI): domain Eukaryota; kingdom Metazoa; phylum Chordata; class Actinopteri; order Cichliformes; family Cichlidae; genus Haplochromis; species Haplochromis burtoni. The sequence goes on from NW_024582392.1 coordinate 713,599, forward strand.
GATTTGTGCAAATCACTGACTAAAATAATAATAACAAAAATAAAATAAAATAAACCAGAACCTGGCATGAAGGATTAAAGCAGCCAAGCACTGAGCAGTGTTTTCCTGCTGGAACACTATATTTGTTTGGGGCTTTTGGTGTAATTATATATCTTCCAGTCTGGTTACAGTTGCTAAAAAATGTATATCATAGCTCCTCATAATGTCAGTCAATGGATGTTCTGATTGATAAATCCCACCTGTGACCTCAGCAAACACTTAAATGAATAGTTTAAGGCTAACCAATGTGTTATGCCATGACATTAGTCAGTGAGAATACTTTAGCCTTCTTTCTGGCTCAAATTGAGCCCAAATTTTCAAAATTAACCTTGTTTTCACCAAGCACAAAAACGATCAAGTCAGCCCATAACGCTAAGATTAGTGAGGTCACAGATCAAAAGTTTTCTTGGGCTGTTATTCTATAGGTTTATATACAAGTCTTTTTGAAACCAGAGGAGCTGCACTCTACTGTTTATTAGAAAACAAACCCCCACAAGTGTAAGAGAATTCTGCACTGAGTTCACTTCTCAGACACAGACAGCTTTTATATACAGTCAGCGAAGGAAGCATTCAGAGGCTTCAGCTGCAGAAACAAAAGTACAGTAAAGGTCACTTTACACAAATGCACTGCAAAAATAACTGTGTACTTTGAATAAAAAAAAAGAAGAAGAAGCATGTGCTAGTGTTAGTACATTAATATACTTTATTTTCTCTGCGTCATAACTCCCCACAGCTATGAGATCACAGATTAATGTACAACTTAAATTTGGCCTAATATATAAGTATAGATACAGTTCTTTAAATAAGTCCTGGTACTCTGCTGTTTTGTAATGTCTGTTTTTTGTCCCGCCACCATCGTCTTGGAGTCTACTGATGGCGAGAGATATTCTGTCATTTTGGCATGTGCCACTGGATCTTTGTGGAGGGTCCTTTCCAACTCTGCAGCAACTATGTGTGCATACACGAATGAGTATGCAAGAGTGATTAGCTGTTAATAAAAAAGATGACAACATTTTTAAATATAATTGAATCTGTTGGCCAAAATATTCGCACATTAAGTGCTAATGGAAACCTCGTTACTGCAACATTACTCAGAGGTCACGTCGCAAGAAATAGTAGAGAGCTCATCTATTTTTCTAATTACTGACCAGTTTCTTTTTCTATCAAATTAAATAAGTCACTTGTTAAAAAAAAAAAAAAAGTCCTCAAAGAGTCCTGAGCTGTAGTCTGAACTTTGTTTACAACTTTTATGACCAGTTGATCGCTCACCAGCACAAAATGCTAGTATCAGCAGTACAGTATGTAATCCAAGCCCCACAACTAAAGCTAGGTGTGGTACATATATACACTAACCCTTTATACCCAAGCACTTGCTTATGAGGTGTGCCATATTTATATCCATGGAGGCATTTGACACCACTGCTGACGCAAGATGGATCGAGATCTGTGATCTCGAACTGTTGGAGGCTCTTAGCGGAGCTAAGGCTTGCAGGAGGTGACAGAAAGAGAGAAAAACAGCAAGCAGATTACTATTTTTGAGCACAGCTGAGTGGTGTATGGGTAAGTATTTGATTTCTGTCTGCAGGAAAAAAAAAAGAAGAATCGCTGTCTGGGTGTTTGTGACCAGATAGGAAAGACGGGGTCTGACAGCAGCAAGGGGGGAGGGGGACAATCAGCTGTTGCATTCCCCCGCGATTGTGATACAGCAAGAGTATGCCTGTCCATATTTAGTCAGGGCTCCTCCGTGACTACAAGGCCCCTATGTGTGCGTCATTTACACCCTGTCCTGCCACACAGGTCCTCCTCCAGACGCCCAGCAGCCAGTCCACAAAGCAGAACAATGTCCACAGACTGTCTGAGTGTCAGCAAACACTTTGACTAACTGGGCTTGAAGAGGCCTGGTCTGGGATCGCATGCAGTGTCCTGGTTGTATGTGTATTTTTAAATCCAAGACATCACTGCCAAAGGATCATAGTGTGAGGAAACCACTGCCAGGAACAGATGTGTCATGTCTCCTCTGCTTATATAATATTGGATTTCAGTTTAATATCCAGGACTACAGGAAGGCTGTTTTGTTAGGACCAATGCAACAATATAAAAATACTCCAGTGCAAGAAAAACAGATTTTAGAGGGTGCAAAGGACATTAAATTGTCAAAAAGAGAATAAGAAAGATGTAATATTATTCCAGTAGCTGTCTACGTAGGATAAAAAGATAAATTCGAGGTGCTGTGACATAGTTAAACTCCTAAAAATAAAGAGCATTCCATGCACTTTTGCAAGGAACTCCTCAGTCACTTACACCTGCTCCCTATCAGCCACGGCTCCAGCAGATAATGTGCACTGATACCAATCAGAATTTTAGACTACTGCAAAAACAATGAATCCACTTTTTCAGTTCAATTCAAATTCAATTCAGTTTTATTCATGTAGCACCAAATCACAACAACAGATGCCTCAAGGCACTTTATATTGTAAGGTAAAGCCTCTAAAATAATACATAGAAATCCCCAACAATCATACGACCCCCTATGAGCGAGTGCTTTGGCGACAGTGGGAAGGAAAAACTCTGGCAGAACCAGGCTCAGGGAGGGGCGGCTATCTGCTGCAACGAGTTAGGGGTGAAGAGGAGGAGGGTAGGACAAAGACATGCTGTGGAAGAGAGATTAATAATAACTGATGATTAAATGCAGAGGAGGTGTATAAACACACACTGAGTTAGACAAAAAAGTGGAAGTCTGGAAGTCCCCAGCAGCCTAGCGTTATTGCAGCATAAATAAGGGATGATTCCGGGTCGCCTGATCCCACCCCAACTATATGCTTTAGCAAAAAGGTTTTAAGCCTAATCTTAAAAGTAGAGATGGTGTCCGTCTCCTGAATCCAAACTGGAAGCCGGTTCCACAGAAGAAGGGCATTTGTTAACAATACTTTACATCTCCTCTGCCATCTGATTTAAATGTTTGGACACTGAGTGTATAAAGCACTGATATGTCAGTGGCATGTACACCGTTTTCTGCTACATCTTGCAATGCATTTTGTCTCACTTTGCAGGTACCAGACTGGCTGTTGATAATGAAGTGATGATGAATCCTCACGCAGTGAGTATTCACCATAAAGACACTGATTAGATGCCTGTTTTGCATCACTGAAAAAGGATTGCCATTTATACTGTGCTTATTTGGTCTTACCAGACACTCAAAGTGGTTCAGACTGCACTCGTCAAGGAATTTGAAGTGCTATGATATGGTTAAAGGAAAATCTCATGCTTGAGCTAGTTGCTGGTAACAAGCTCATTCAACAGAAACTTTTAAATATAAATGATTTATCAGCCCAAGCACATTAGCAAAAAGACTCCACGGTCACTTAGACCTGCTCAGAGTCAGCACTGGCCTCTGCTTTTAATGTGTGCCAGTAAAGAGGATTACAGCCAGAGCTATCTACTGCCCAACCCGTACCCATTTCATTTATTTATCTATCTTTTGGATTGTGCTTCCTACGCATGCAGCAAAAGAATTCCATCTGAAACTTGAATTGACAGAAGGGAAACATATTTTTGTCGGTTGGAGTCTACTGCTTAGTTTGACCCAGTCTCACCTGGCCTGGACATGAAAAGGACTGACAGTTCTCAGTTCTGCGGATGGTGTTCGATGGAAAATAATGCTGCCCTTATTCTCTGTGGGTCCCACTAACTCTGCAGAAAACTCGCTATACAAGAACTTGCACCAAACAGGGCTATTCAAAGTACATTTTAAAAAGCGTAATTTCTCTTGAGACCTTTTAAGTGTTTGTTTTTACCACCTGGAATGGCCATGGCTTATGCTTGCTACAAAAAAGCTCTCCATCAGTGACATCTACGACCTAATTACAGTGCAATTCCACTTTATTAGATAATCTAATGTTTGGTGGAAATGGGAAGTAATCCTAAAGAAGACACTGTGCACAAGGGACTGCATGAAAGAGTGATTAGATGACAGCATCTTTAAATATAATTGAATCTGTTGGCTAAAATACACACACATTAAGTGCTAATGGAAACTTCATTATTGCAACATTGCTCGGAGGTCACATAACAAGAAATAGTACAGAGAGCTCATCTGTTTTTCTAATTACTGACCCGTTATTTTATTCCCCTCAAATTAAACAAGACAGCCCTCAAAGAGTCCCGAGCTCCAGTCCGAACTTTGTTTACAACCAGTTTACAAAACTGTTTTTATGGACGGTTAAAGAGCCAAAAATACTCAGAATCCTAAAGAGTTAATATGTAAATACTAGAAGTCAATTTTAAACGTAAACAGTAACTCAAACTGCCAAGTAAATGTAATGAAAACCAAAGTTTGCCTGTAAAATGCGGTGCAGCTGAAATTTCAGCACTGACCTTCCAGCACTTTTTTAGGCTCTTCCTGATGACAGTCGTGTTAAATGTGAAATCTGCTTTTCTCTGTTCAGACTTGCCTCAGGTGATCCTAAAGCACTGACACAATGAGTAACTCTCATATACTGCTTATCTTTGCAGTACAATATTTAGATTTCAATCTGCAGGGACGGGGGTCTGCAGTCCATCAGTGCAAGTCTCACTGCTGTAAACACTCAGCCTATTTCAGGTCTTGAAGACGGCAAAAACACCACCGCCTTGTATGGTCAGACAATCTGAAGGTAGACATGTTTGTGCACACATGAATCACATAATAAAAAAGGATTTCCTGCATTAATTTTAAATCAGATTGTGCTGCAATGTGTGAGAGAAAGGTTTAAATAAATCTGTGAGACAAATCGGGGTAGCGATTAATCACAATAATGACTTAAACATAATCACACTCATGCATTCTGTGCTCATCCAAAAGGTTTTTCACCTAGTTAAAGGAATAGTTTGACACTATGGGAAATGCTACTCTTAGGGCGATTGTGGCTCAAGAGTTGAGAGTTCGTCTTGTAATCGGAAGGTTGCCAGTTCGAGCGTTGTGTCCTTGGGCAAGACACTTCACCCCTTGCCTACTGGTGGTGGTCAGAGGGCCCGGTGGCGCCAGTGTCCGGCAGCCTCGCCTCTGTCAGTGCGCCCCAGGGTGGCTGTGGCTACAATGTAGCTGCCATCACCAGTGTGTGAATGTGTGTGTGAATGGGTGGATGACTGGATGTGTAAAGCACTTTAGGGTCCTTAGGGACTAGTAAAGCGCTATATAAATACAGGCCATTTACCATTTATACTCTCTACTGAATTTTGTGACTTTTGGAGTGTTTTTAATTAATTTATCTGACAGATAATATGGCTCGCTGTGGGGATGTTAGCAAAAACAGACCTTCCAAAAAAATTTGTGGCAGGCATCTTTGTCTGTGCATTGCAGCTGCACTGTTTACGGATGCAGCTTGGTAACCAAGCTCGGTACTGTTGGCTTAACTTAGTACTCCCACCTTCTCATCTAAATACAATCAGCAGCCAAAAAACTAAGGTTCAGGCTTCAAAAGGTAAAGTGCAGAAACCACTGAGTGCCAGTGTCCATCTTTTATATGCAGCCATACAATTAAGTACATTTTCCCTTCTAATAGGATTCAGCAAAGGCCATTTCTGGCATCACAGGGGGTTATAATAGGGTCAGACTATGTTTGTGTGGGGCAGGTTACAAATGCTCAGAGGAATTTAGCATGTGAAGCACATTTCCTGTGTGAATATATTCCTTGCTAAATAAATACATTGTACATAAAAGGAAGTTGTTTCTTACTCTCATGTGGCCTCTTTTTTTTTTAATTTCACTAAACTGTTCTTAACTGTTATTTCAGTTTCTTTTTTGATCTAGAAATCCTTTGGGTTTTAGCAGGGATGCATCTATCAACTGAAACATCTCGGAGCTGCAGGTTTCTTGTGAGACTAAAAAACAAAGAAAAACAAACTTTCTGATCTTTGACATAGCTGAATTTGCTTTTTACTTGTTCTACTTTTTCACCGAAGCCTTCCCAAATTGCCATAGTTTGTTACTTGTAGTTTTCCACCTTGGAAAAGACATTATCATGTTTTCCTACAGGACTCCCAGGATGACAGTCCCTGGTGGTTTCCCCACAGTCTCTCCATTAAAAATATTCAAATTTAGAAGACTAGATGCAAAATGTGGAACATGATCATTGTAGAACAGGCGAACAAAGGATAAAAATGCCGTGTAGTCTTGCATAAAATGATACTTCTGGCTACAAATACTCCAGAAGATCACCTGTTTTACTTCCAGGCTTTGGGTGTAATAAGCTCAGGAATTTGAACCACTGATCAAATGATTATTGGAAACCTCAAACTATTAAAATCAAAAATTCTGAATGACCCGACCTCTTACAATGACACACAAATATAAGATTAAAGCATGTACGTCCACACATGCTTTAGCGTTTTCACACCAGGAGGAGCATGGCTGTAAGGACCCTGGGATCCCAGCGGGGAGTCATTTCTGAGAAGTCGTGTTCAAGGCCAACAGTGGTGAGCTGGAAACTGATACTGTGGAGCTGCTTGCTACATTCCAACTATTGTAAGATACATCAACATTTTGACAACTGCAGGGAGTAAAAGTGTCAGATTGTGAATCATCTAAGATTTTCGCTAAAAGGCCAGCATCGCCATTACTCAAATACCCTGCACGACTCCATGATAAGTACTCTTCTGTTCACAACTCAAATATCATGTTAATTATTCAGCTTTAGAGATTTTGGATTTTGTTTCTCTTTCATGGGGATGATGAGACTTATGGGTTGCCCTGTAGGCTCTGTGTTAAACTATAAGCAAACTCATTTAGAAAAATCCAGAGATCTTCTGCTCCTCAGGTATTCAACTAAATCCTCTGTCGACTACGATCTGGGCTTGCAGCAGGAAGCACATATAGAGATTTCAGATATGTATTCTCCTCCTAACGTTGAAATCTATCAGAAAGCTATCAGATATTCAGCCACTCCTGTAACTGAGTGCAGTGGAGCTCTAAAGGTCACTCCAGTCTCACTGTTTGAATATGTTGTACACAGTGCCAATTCAGGCAGATAAACTGAGAAACACACACTGAGAGGGAGAAAAGTTATGCCTGTGAACTTTCCAGTTTCACCACAAAAAACTAAACAGGTAACCAGAAGAACCCACATGAATTTTTAACAATGGGTTGTCCAGTTTGTGCTATAATACATTGATTAAAGGTATTTCTGTTATAGGTTTATTTGGACTTGCAGCCAAAGCCATGGATGATTACAATGACAGATAAAGGCTCTAAATAAATGTTAGTAGTATGTGAACTTCATTTGCCTTCACACAAACTGACCTTTAGCAAATCCTAGCACGACTTTAAGCCTTTTAACCATTTAATTTACATATAAGTCACAGGGCTAAGCACCTGTTATAAAAGCAGTGCTGCTGAAAGGTTCTGAAGGCATTTCCTGGATCATAAAAGACTCTTTCAGCCATCTGAATAAATAAATATCTCATCAGCTCTACTGCAAAGGTTGCCAAACAATTCAAAACTATCCTTATTCACATTACGGAAAATCATAGTAGCTAAGACAATTACAGCACATAGTGTGTTTGTATTTATGTGGATTGCAGTTTGGGGGGTGCCTACATACTTGTCTTTACTCCCTTTTGTAGGATTTTTAAAATAATTGATTTTATTTTTGTTTTATTTATAGATATTTCTGTCTGAACCAGTGCAGTGAAAAGAAGATTGACATTTCCATCTGCTGTGATTTATATTTGGTGATGTCGGCTCTCTAGAGGTGGGAATCACCATACATCCCACGATACGATATTATCACAATACTTAACGCACGATATGATATTATTGCGATTAAAAAAAAATATATATTTTGCAATATTCAGATTCTGTACATAAAGGTAAACGTTATCAATATTCATTTTATCTAATATCAAAGTCTCGCACTCAGTCTTTCTCTCATTTCAGTCAGTTTTATTGTTGACAAACTGAACGGTTTGTATTACAGTCTAGTCCAACTTAACTGAATGCAACCATCTGGTACAATTATAGCTATTCTGAACTATGCAATTTATGAAAACTATGCAGGCCCTTCAGCAACTGAAGAATTTGAAAGTAAATTAAAACAAAATATAAATTTACATTAAATAAAAAAGTTTTAAACTTAATTAAAATAAAACATGTCTTAAATTAAAATAAGTAAACGTCATGTTTATTGCTGCCAAAAAAAAATTAAACACATTTGGACAGTGAAGGAATGTCAGGATTCTTGCACAGAAAAAGGATCAACATGCTCTGAAGTCAGAGCACAAAAACCTTTTTAGTAACAAAATATCGATTTCTGCTGTCCCTGTATCGATACATTATTAGCAAACAAAATATCACGATACTACACAGTATCGATTTTTTCCCCCACCCCTACGGCTCTCATCGCTCTTCCATGTGTATATCGGTAATGGACAAGCTAGTGAGAGCAGCAGAAGGACCCAAGGACAGAACAGAGTGGGCTTCAATCAAAAACAGATCAGATATTAAGTCAAAAACAACATTAAAAGAAGAGAAGGAGTGCAAGTGTAGTGCAAAGCAACATGCTTATGTGCAGCTACTGTAAGGAGACTGAAGCACCCACATGGGATTTTCCAATTGGAAGGCACCGATATCTGCTGATCTGCTGGGTTTGTGCCGAGTTTGACAAAAAATACACTTGTGCAAACACTTCAAAAGTAGCCAAATTCTACAAAAACAACAGAGCCAGCGACCCTCAGTGGTATTTAATACCACTGTTAAAGATCGCTGGAGATTTATCCAGCGATCCATTTTCTTGACAGCTTAGCCTCACTGCAGGGGGCTGAAGCTGATCTTAGCTGCAACTGGACAACAGGCTGGATATACCATAGAAAAATTACAAGTCCTTTGTAAGGGAGACATCCACTAACACTCACATTCACACTTAAGGCTAATTTAGAATCACCAGTTAACCTAAGAAGCATGTCGAAATCATAGTTTTGCTCTGAGGATAGAAAAAAATACCCATAATAGACCAAATATGATTAAAAAAAAAAGGCATGAGAAGAATGATCTCTCTGGTTTCTTACCTGGAAGCAGCAATCTCTGCCTTCTGCTTGCCGATGGCTGCAGCCCTCTGAGCACCCTCCACTGCCCGCTCCACCTTCTGCTTGATCTTGGTTCCCTTCAGCTGGATCACCCTCTTCTTCATGGCTTTCACCAGCATGTTGTTCATGTACTTGCCTTCTTCCTTCCCTCCCTCAGCGAACGTGGTGCATCCGTAGCCGTGTCTTTGGTTATTGAGCCACTCACCCTCATACTTCAGCCCGCTGGACCTCTCGCTTATTCCATATCCTGAGCGCTTGTCATTCTTCCACTCGCCCATGTAGACCTCTGTGGTGGTGGCGTCAATGTCAGCCTCCACTGGGGGGAAATCCTCAGCTCCAGCCAGACTTTCATCCCCAATGCTGACTGTGGAGTTGGTGTCGCTGGCGTTGGAGCTGAGAGCTGAATCCGGCCTCAGGAAGCTGATCTTGCTCTTCTGGCTGGACAGCGATGTGCTTGAGTCGGACTTCTTCAGCTTACCCAGTAGGGAGCTCCTGCGAAATAGGCCCTTCTTCTTGTTTTTAACAGCCCCAGGGTCCACCTGGAGTGTGAGGGCAAAGCCTCCTCGAGACGGTCCCAGCTGGGTAGGAGTGGCGACGGGTGTCTCCTCACCTGAGGCATTGGTGGTGGTGATGATTGGGACGTCTTGCTGCAGGACGGTGCCATTGCTGTGCTCACTGCGAAGGGAGGTCAAGGAGGTACGAAGAGGGGAGCGGACAACTGCTGCCATGCCATAGGGGACGCTCTGTCGAACACCATAGCCGTGCCGCATCCCACCAGTGAACTGACCCTGAAATGTACCTGGAAACCATTAAAAAAATAAGTTGTAAATATTTTGTTACTACACCGCAGATCCTGAGCACAAGGTATTTAACCCTAGAAACGTGTTTCCACCTTGATCAGGATGAAATCAACACCAAATCATCTACATTGGGAAAGACTGCACTGCACTTTTTATGGACATAGAAGACAGACCCCACTAACACTGGAAATCATAATGACATTTACAATCAGGTCACAGACTTCCTGATCTTTTGTTCAAGAATACTTTTTGATCTTAGAAAGAAGTTTTCATAGAACTTTAAGATTTTGAGATGCAGATTTTATTGACTTCCCCATCCTCGTACACTTTTATTTCTGATCAAGCAATTGCAAAACCACTGGAACTGCAAGAAGGTGATTTGAACAGCTGACTATCATTAAGAACTTTGTCATAGACTCTGGGCAGAAAGCACAGGATTCTTTTGCTTTTATTTTGAAATGATTGCTGTTAAACATTCCAGTCATACGTGATGGTGAGACAATCCAGTTAATCAAGACACAGTCGAGAAATTACCAAGAGGGAGAAGCCCTGTGACAGCCTGCCTGATGGACAGACAGGAAGTGCAGCAGCATGTGCCGCCTGTTCTTTGTTTTTGTTTATTCTCTCCTGTAGTTTGTGATTCATCCTGTTTACTGTTTGTTGTCTCTCCTTTTCTGTCTCCTCTGTCCACTCACTCACCAGTCAGTTACAGTAGCTCCCTAATTCTGAGTGTGTATGAGGTCTCTTCCTGTTAAAATGGAGCACTTCCTCCCAGGGCTTGCACACAGCGTGATCATGTTGATCTTTCATTATAAAGCACCTCGAGATAGCTTGTGTGCTATGTAAATAGCACCTGCGAAAAAAGTATGATTTTTATTTGTTGTGCCGTCTGTATTTTGTGCTAATTACACAAAGGAGGAATGCACTGTGTTAAACCTACATTGTATCTTATACCCTATCCTGATGCTCACTATCTGAGAAATGTTACCTAACATCACAGCTATACAGACTTCAACACCTTTGATAAGTCTGTCTGTTAAGAATATGCGGTATAAACACATTATATTGATTAGCAGAAGGATAATGGCTCAGAAATAATTTAAGAGGCTGCAACTATCTCTAATTTGCTCATTACATTAATGCAAAAGCATGTGATGCTTTCATAGCTCCTGCAATAAATGTATTGACTCAAAGTCAGCTCTTAAGTTTTTGCTCCTTTCTGTGTCTTAGCAGAAGTTACTGTTCAGCAGTGGAAACACACCAGCTCACAGGATGCAAATGGCATCACCCACTACAGCAGGGATTCAGTGCATTACCATAAATTAAATTGAAGATTGTGAAAATAGTAAATCTTAGCACCTTAGCTTCATTAGCATGTTAATAATGCCATTCTTAACATATTAGCCTGTTAGCCTATTTGAGTCCAGGCTCACAGAGCTGCTATCGCTCCTGGAGACTGTTGTTTAAACGTTCATTTCTGCCAAAATGTCATGGATATCTTTAGAGTGACACATCTCATTCAGTAATACCCTCGCTGACAAGTCATCTTAGTGTGTGTTCTCATGCTAAAATTGATGTGTGTGGATTACAGTGACAGCAAGGCCTCAGCCTGCAAGGCCAAGAGGGCACCAAATATGTGGGCTAATATTAAATCCTGACATCTGGTGCTCTCACACCCACCCGCCTCCAACCACATCTTCCAACGCACCGCACCTCAAAGCTGATGAGTCAGAGGTTAAGGAGGGAAACCACTGCTGTTGTACAAACACAATTAATTTTATTCGTCTAACTCATTTTATTAAGTAAGTGAGCTGACGGGCTAAGTAGAACCAAGAGAAGCGCCCAGAGAAAGTGTACAAAAAAATGCACACACAAAGTTCGATAATAATGTTTCCTTCCTGATACACTGTTAACACAGTGGCCGCATTCATAAATGATATACAAATGACATAATATACAACGTATAACAGTTGAGAGGACTAGTACTGCTGCACAACTGCTCACTTTACTACACGTTTTGTATGCTTAGTACTTTTACTTGTGTAAGACGTAGACTTGAGGGCATTTCTTTTTGTGTTTTTATTAATTTTGAGTACTTATTTTGCCACTGTGACGTGTAGTGTAACAAACTGGAAACATCCATGTAGGGGTTTTTAGCTCCAACAAACTCTGAGCACCTCTTGACTGACAGCAGCAGGGTGGTGTTTTCTTCTTGTTACAGAGGCATCATTAAAGACCACCGAGTTCATCAGGCCGGTCTGTTTTGCACTCACGGATTTGTCTCCAACAATCTTGGCAGGAGTTTGCTTGTGATGTTGCAAGATTTACAAGCAGAACAATAGTAATAAAGTACTGCACTTCAGGACTTCACATTTATTTTATAGCTATAGATAGCAGTTAAAACCATGAAGGTCATGATGTGTTCAATTCAGCTTTTAAAAGCACATGAAGAAGTTGAATCACCTAAACCTTTTCAGTTGTCAAGTGCATCAGTAATCTCAGCAATACTGACTGAAAATCCTCAAACTAGCAACGTTTCCTCATTGAGAGGAATGTTGTGAAGAGGTTCAGCCACACGATGACCTCTGACCCTACTGTGGTCTGCTGCTGCAGTTTTAATATATACAGTATATTTCTTAGCTGCCCTTAGCCATCTTGATTAATATTAAAATAATCTGAATACTCATAACTCTGCAGAGACCTACAGCAGCAGCATTATTTTTATTTAGTAGTAACTATGTACATTTAAATCGGTATTTTACTGAGTACAGTAACAAAAATACTCAAGTCCTTCATTTATCTATTATTAGTTTTACTTAAAGATTCAGAAACCCGATTATCCTGCTGAGACATGAATCTGCAGTTTGACCACAAGCATCTGTTCATCACAGTGCCATGTACTCAAGTGATGTACTCAAACATAGATAAGTGGATGTGCTTGAGCATGTGTACTTACTTGCTGTAGTACAGTAAATGGTAATTTATTTGATTATTTCTATATTTAAGGAGTAATACGTTTATCAGCACTAGCTTTAGAGGCACATTAGCATTTTCAATGACTATACCGGCAGTTTTAATGTGCACGTCTTTCTTTAAACAATAACAAAGTGCATATATGTGAATATTTCACTTTTTCACAGTTATAAGGTGCCCCCCCCCCCTTTTTTTTGCTGTATATTTGTTATCCTTCTCTATAGATTTTTGTAGAGGTAATAATTTCGCTTTCCATTGCACTGTTTATGTGGCAACTTTAGTGTTTTCTTACATTTATTTACGAATTAAAGTATCGAGTCTATCATACAAGTCTTGCAAAGAAGTAGCCTTTACAGACTAATGATAATTATTAGATACACATGGCATACAAAATATGTGATATTCAATTAAAACAACGAATACGTCACATATCAAACTTCTAACAGCACATTATCGAAAAATATAAAAACATCAAAGTTTTTTTTTTTCCCCCACTTGTTGGTCGTTGTGGGCATATTTAATGCGACTCTCACCTCCATCCGCATACGTCTCTGTGCCATATCCATCCTGGAGCCCGTTATTCCATGTCCCCTCATACTTTGCTCCGCTGCCAACACTGATCCGGACGCCATATCTCCCTTTGAATCCATGAGTCCATTCCCCTTTGTAAATCCAGTGTCCTTTGGTTTCTACTCCCAGACCGTGACGCTTCCCCTGCGACCAGTATCCCTCGTAGGTGTTCCCGCTGGGCCAGGTGTAGACTCCCACCACCTCGAAGCCGTAGTTCCAGGAGCCCGAGAACTCGCCCTGTCCTTTGGGTCCGGTGCAGATGCCATGGCCGTGGGCTTTGCCCCCCTCCCAGCCTCCGCAGTAAGCTCCACCGTCATCAAACTCAAAGCGACCTCCACTCATTCCTCACCGCAGAAAAACGCACAGAAAGTAAAGCTGATTTTTTTTTTTCTGTTACCTGTCTAAAGATAAGAGCTCCGTTAGTCTGACTTCACCTTCACCTGACATTAAAACTGGCAGGAGATACCCTCAGTGCTGAACTTGGTTTCTTCTTTGGAAGTTGGTTTGGGGGTTTCTGAGCGTGTCCATGAAGCTCCGGGGCGCACTTCACACTTTATTCTGTTTTTCCTCCCTTCTTTTCTCTGGATTACTCCACTGTCTTATTGGATTCGTCGATTAAGCTAATTAACTACCCACTCCACGGATTCCCTCCAGGATAAATTATACCTCGTTGCAAATTTGGATCCTATTACCGGTTACTGAATCGGAATTGTTTCTGTATTTCTGCCTTGAAAAGCCAGGGATCTTACATGGCTTTACCAGGTGGCCACAGAGAAAAGCCCCTTTCCCCCTGTCCCTGCCACCCAGCTATCTCCCGACAGTCGCTGCTGTTGGAAATATTTTAGCAGACCTAACAAGGCGACCAATCCACACACACACACCCTTCCAAAAATACAACCCAATCCTTACTCTGCTGCCTGCAAGGAGCCATGCCAGAGAGTCTTGCCACTTCGGGACAGGACTCAGCTCTCTATAGGTTTTACTGCTGCACACACGGTGCGCCCAGTTAATGCAGTTGGAGCGCAATTATTCTCTAATAGGCTGTTAAGCTTCAGCAGAGAGATATGTGAGCGCACATGCACCACTGTTGCATCCAATTCATCTTCCTGTATGACGGAAAAGCGCCTGTGGTTCTCGTGACATTAAGTCAAGTGCAATATTTCCAGTGCAAATTAGGCTTCAGCATGTGTCTCTGTGGTTTATTTCTCCATAAATGTAGCCATGCATATAGATCCCTTTTGGTACCATGTGTGCTGCTAGTATGTTATATATTCCTGTTTTACTAGGAAAAAAATGTTTCTCTGTCTAGTTTCTTCTGCTTTCTAGTTCCCCTGTCTCCGTCTTGTCTGTCATTTTTTTTCTTTTTTTTTTCTTCCAGTTTTACTTTGAAAGTTAGATTTGCTGTATTTTACTTCCTTTTTCCTCCTTTGTGGTTGTATCCCTCATCCTCATCAGTTTCACCTGTTGCCCACCTGACTGTCATCACTAATCACACTTATCTGCTATCTCACTGGCCCCTTTATTAGGTACAGCTTACTAGTACAGGTTTGAGATGACTGGAGCTTTATGATATGGTGCATTACTGTGCAGGTAGAGGCCATCAGAAGATGGAAATACTGTTTCCATTATGTCACTACCAACAACTTGACCTGTAAATACAAGGCAGGATGGAGTCATGCTTTTATGTTGTTTATGGCAAATTCTGACCTTACCATTCAGGTGAGGTAACACAAATGTCATCAGGTCTGGTTTTTCCAAATTACTCTTGTATAATTTTGGTGAACCTGTATGAATTATAGCCTATCTCCTTCAAGGTTTGACATGTTGTACATCAGAGATTTTCTTCTGTATATAATGAGTTGTTATTTGAGTTACTGGTACCTTCCTATTAGCTCAAAGGAGTCCGATCTCTGGCATCAATAAGGCATTTTCACACAGAGAATTGGTGCTCACTGGATATTTTATCTTTTTCAAACTGTTTTCTGCAAACCCTAGAGAGCACTGTTTGGTAAAATCCCAGCAGGTCCTTAAATAATTAAACACTTAAATACTTAAACCAGCACCAGCAGCTACGCCATATCCAAAGTCACTGAAACCACCTTACCCATCCGGATGTTGAATTTGGACTTCAGCAGGTTGTCTTGGCCATGTCTATATTTGTATATGCATTGAGTGTAAATGCAGTCTTGTGGTTGGCTGATTATTTATTTGGAGTAAAAAGCAGTTAAACTGGTGTGCCTAACAAAATGGCCAGTGAGCATATATTCCTCTTTCCTTCTGTTTCCTTCTGTTTATGTTATATATTCCTGATTCTTGATTGTCTGCTTGTGCTCTGTGTGTTTACCTTGGATTTATTAATGTACCCCTTTTATGGATTCTTGCTTTAACTCCCAGACTTGATGTATGACTTTGTGTACTTTGTGAACAACCATGAATTCTTTTTCTTAATTTTTGTGTGTGTCCAAAATCTGAGCCAATGTAACAACAGGAGAAAAACAAATCCAACATAAACACTCACACTTATGCCCCTTCCAATGAGACATCAGATCTGCATCAGTTATGTATCACTCTTCAGCCCTCTGCTGGAGCGTTTTGGTAACAACAACATATTTTGCTTGAAAACTTGAGTTGTCAAACTTGGGATGACTCTGTGCCAATTTCAGGAGCCAGCATACGAATGAAGGCTGCACAAGGAAGTATGCTGTGTTTGTAACTTAAACTAAATCTGAGTCAGTTTATCACTGATTTATATTTCTGAAACATTAGTGAGGTGACATATCTTGATCAGCTGCATCTATCAGTATTAAGCTTTAGTCAGCTTTGATTACTAAAACAGAACGGTTCAGTCTGAAGGGACCATGCTCCCTTGTTCTCATTCTGTTGTATCATATTACGTAATGAAGGAAATCTACCATGCAGACTGAATTCCTTGCTTATGGCGCCGGACAAAAAGTTATAGAGGTGCAGATTGTCTTGCAGACTGGCCTAAGAACACTGGGCTTAAAATATCCTAAATCAATTGAACCACTGGGTTCTGTAGAAGAGGAATATGTACTCAGGTATTTTAATTGAGTAACGGTGTTTGTGCATTCATGTTAAGTATCCTATTACAAGGAAAGGGTTTGCACTTATACTCCTTTGCTTAAGATAAAAAAGGTAGAAAAATGCCTGTCTAACATACAATGTTAAGCTTTTGATAGCTTGACCTTGATATTAATCAATTGCCATTTTAAACTAGTGTTTTGGGGTTGTTGTTTTTTTTTGTTGTTTTTTTGTCTAATGAATCCAAAATTGGGCAGTGGGGTCTGTTTTTGTTGCTTCCAAAGGTCAGAACATGAATCTGTGATTTTTAGGAAATTATTGTTACCCAATTTGACTGCTTAAAACTGCTTTCAAGTCTTGGTAAGAACATCTACTCTTTTTGTATCTGAAAAATGTTAACTTCTATTATTTGAGGTAGCAAGTCAGAAAGAATCTGAGCAGACTTCTTTAGCAGCTCATTGTCTCAGCTGCAGGCTCAATCATTTACCAGTTGTTTTCCTCAGTCTTGAATAATTACTGAAATAAACTCACGTGAAAGGCCTAGAGGAGGAATCATATGTGGAATATTTTTTCTAAGGAGTCAAACCAAAGACCCAAGCCTCCCAGTTTATTCTTTAAAAACACGTTTAGTTACACATGTTTAAACTGTAGAGTCTCAAGCTAATAAAATAGGTTTAGGGACAGGATTGCTTAGACTTTGTCAGATAAAAATTAAACTATATTGAAATGTGCATAACTCTTCAGTCCTCACAGGGTGCATTTAGAAAGGCATCTGAGCTACAACAAACAGGTCATGAAAAGAACAAGGAGTACTGTGAACAGATGGTAAGACCCCTGCAGAGCCCTGATTCTGGCTTCCTGGAGTCTGTCTGGGATTATGCAGGAAACCAGCAGAGACTGAGACAGACTAAATCTCTGGTAAATTCTGGACTGGGCTGGCATTTCTATAGCAAGCCATGTCCCCAGGATATGGAACAACCAGCCCAAACTATGTGCTAGGCTGCCAATGACAGCTGCTGTTTTGGAGATTACACTCAATCATTCACCTTATTTTACATGGTTACTCCAGTTTGTTTGCACCTAATTAATAAAAACATTTTCAAAATTTCTCAATTTTTATTAGAATTTTTGCAGAGAACTGGCCTTTATAGTAAGCTGTTGCATTTGTTGCATATGCAGTCAGTTTGGTAGAGCACATATTCAGTTCAGAGTAGCATAAATAAGTCTGAAAAATGATGCTCTTTAAAAGAACAAAAACACTATAACATCATACAAGAAAGTGTTTGTTGCTTTGCAAATTATTCTATTTGTTGTGTCTAACACTGAAATAAACACTGAATAGCATTTTTAAAAATCAGCACACTGACTTAAGGTAGACGTCTGTACATAAACAGAAGTCAACTGTTATTGGATATTACTAAAAAGATGAATATAGTTTACAGTGCTGCAGGATGTCTAACATATTTTTTTTTTGTAAAACCAATAATATATTTCTAATCTCAATGCTAATTAAGTCAAAAAGCAAAGAAATTATGTATTTATTTCCAGGGTTGGGATTAATTTCAATTAGTTGTGGTCAAACGTTTACATCCACAAATGGACGTCATGGTTAGTTTGGGCTTTTAATTTGAACTCTTCTTTTTCCAGACTGGAATCATCGTACAGCATACTTCTTTTATGACTTTAAAATTAGGTGGAAAAGTGTGAATTTGAAACTTTCTATAATTTACACAGGATCAAAAGTATACATGCACACCCACTGATAATTAAATGTCCTTTAGAACAGGGGTCAAACACAAGGCCTGGGGGCCAGAATTGGCCCAGCAAAGACTCCAGTCCAGTTGACTGGATAACTTTAGAGGAAAAACTTTTAACTCTTAGTTGCTATGTTTTAGTTATGTTTACAGTAATAAAGTAACACATAAACATTCTCCTTTTTTTTAAAAAATAAAGTCCTGCTGACAGTTCTTTCATTTACTACAGCAGCATTTCTTTATCATTCCTTTATTTATTCTTATCTTAAGACTTGTAGATGAGTTAAACGTCTTTACACTGACAGAAAGTGGAGTTTCACTGGTCTGTATGTGGGGGGTGGTAAAAAAACTGATATATACGTGAGCTGTATGTGGCCCTTGATGTAAAATGAGTTTGACATCCCTGCCTTAAGAAACTGCACCTCAGCTACATGCTTTGGTAGCCATCAACAAGCATCTGGAATAATTCTGACTGGATATTTCACAACTCTTCGTGGCACAATTGATAGAGCTCATTTAAATTGGTTGGTTTCCTGGCACAGGCCTGGCTTTTAAGCATAGTTCACAAATAATAATAATAATGGATTGCATTTATATAGCTCTTTTCGGGGCCCTCAAAGCACTGTACAATTCCACTATTCATTCCACTATTACCCACATAGAACCCACACAGGAACAGGGAAAACATGCAAAATGCACACAGAAAGGCCCCAGGGATCTTCTTATTATGAAGTGACAGTGCGAACCACTATGCTGCCTAATTACTTCATTCTGTTTCCATAAAATCCATTTCTATTCTTGGTGTGTCGAGGCCAGTTTTATTCCACAGGAGACAAAAAGGATGGATGCCTAGATCTATAGGCACATTGTTTCATAAAGAAATAACACTGGTATGTTTAATTACAAAACCATCTGCGTGTGAAGTTTTTTTGTGCTTTTTCACTTTGATCTGACTCACAAATGTGGGAAAAAACAATTTGGAAATATTCTTGGAGCATGACTTATTTTATGTAAAAGATGAATCACCCATTAAGTGAGAAAAATATTAACAAGAAGTAATAACTTCTGTTGTTGTAAGTTTTATCTTCTTATTGGACAGATGGTTTTAGATTAAAAATAAATAAATAAATAAAATAAATAAAATAAATAAAATTAGGATCTGGTCAACGTATTTACTGTGAACTTCTACATTACTTTTTCTAAATGCTCGCTGTATATTTTAACAAAAACTGTCCTCACCAGTGTCCAGTTCTTTAAGTTGGGGTGTGTTGAAATATTTTGGGATGTATGTTGTTTTTATCTGGGCATTTAATTTTAGCTTTACCTCAGTTTACTTAGCAACTGTAAATAAAGTATTTTTAATGTCTTGACTGATGGGGGGGATTGATTGTCCCAGTGCGTCATCTTGTGGTGTAAATTGGTATTACATGAAAGTGCAGCACGGCTCTACTTCTACTTCAGTTGATAATGTTTTTTTTCCAAATTAAAACAAATGTTGCTCTATTGTGTTGCGTCCCTTGTTTCTTCACATTTTGTCGATATCTCCGTTAATTTTGGAAGACTTTAAATGATTTTACGGTCACGGGGAATTAGGCCCTACGTGCCTTTTTAAGAGAGTAAATCAGGAGTTCGGAATATTAAAAGTTATTATGTAATCGGTTTACTGGTGTGGCTCGAGATTGAGCTGCACGTCACCCACGGACTAAAGTGAGTTTGACACCATGGCCTAGTCCAAATAGTTTCCCGGTAACGGAAAGAAAAGCACTTGAAGTCCTCTGATTATTTAATGAGCTGCTCCTATAGGCAGACTACGCTCCACACAATGAAAATTTGCGTGCGTACCGTGGCCCACAGCCTCCATTGTCCTTACAGGAGCCGATTGACCTTCCACTGAAGCGCTCCCTGCGAGGGGTTTCCACGGCGCATGTTTGTGCGTAACGCATCATGTGATGTAATACGGTTACCCATCGATTTAATTGCAAGTACAACGGCATGCTCGAGTAAGTCGGTATTTGCATATGGATTAGGGTGTGCGTGTTTTTCCCTGGGAAGCGCGGAGCTGTCCCAAACTGATGGATGCTGTCGCTGCTGCCGCGTGAACCGGTGATGCTGCTGCGCTCGAGCCGCTGAGCTTTCTCTCTCTCTCTCTTGTTCGCTTGCTCGCTCTCTTTCCCTTTCACACACTCTCTCTCTCCATCCTCTCCCTCCTCGCTCCTCTCCTCCACACGCACAAAACGCTCTGTCATGGCGTCTTCCAACCATGTTACCCCTACCAACTGTAGCTGGTGGCCCATCTCAGCCATGGATGAAGACGGCAAAATCACAGACGGGGAGGAGTGCGAAGAACCGGCGGCAGAGCCCAAACCCTTCAACAAAGACAGGCTCGTTTTGTACCACTGGACGCAATCTTTCACCTCCCAGAAGGTAAAAAAAAAGAGCAGAGCTTGAAAATGGAGGTGGCTCCACGTCTCTTTGCATGACACGATGCTACAGCTTGGAGCTGCCTCTGTTTGTCTGCTGTGACCAAAGCGTGTTTGCATCAGTGCATGTTTGTCCTGCACATATACCTCCGGAATATGAATATCATCCTGCAGCTGGGCAGAGCTCCCGTTTGAGACGTCAACGCTGCAGCACGGGGGTCTCATTTCTTCGACAGAGAGTAGTGTGTTTGATCAATGTTCTATCATTAGTCACCGCATAGATCACCTTTCACATCTTATCTGCTTCCATCCTCGATTGACACGTTGGGGCTATTATCTGCCCATAATGCTGGTGAACGTGGTTAGGCTACTATGGGCTTTGACACATGACATCCTAAATAATTGATCAAAATGCTGTGCAAAACAAACTCCAAAGGCCATCTCCCACCTTCTGCAGCTGAATCACACCATATGTTCTTATTTTCATGCCTTCCTTCAGTCTACCTGTGATTTATTAACATGCATGCTCCCACGAAATGAGCATGTGTTTATAAAATTTTGCATTGAAGCCACACAAATAATTCTGAAAACATAAATGATTATCATATAGAGAATTCAGTACCATGAAGCTCCAACAATTAAACATTAAACCCGTTTGCATTTAAAAAGCATAGACTGTATGTAAAAGATGAACTCAGCCGTCATGGTATGTTTTGTCCTCATTTTGAAAGCCACGCTTCACTGTTGCTTAGGCTGGTCGTGCACCTCTCGATTTTTGTAACTCTGTGCGGGAAGCGCAGCCGACGTGGTTCGGTTGAAGACGTCAGTGTATCATCATGTCAGGTTTTACCATATTTCAATGAAAGCTCAGATATTCCCAGATTATACAAAAATCCTGCACCATTTTTAAAAAGATAAAACTTTCTTGAGAAAACTTCATTTTGACTTCCACTCCTTTGCTAGCACTGAGAACACTGCAGTGAGTATGAAGCACAGCAGCGGTATAACTGTGAAATAGTTGTAGAGATGTCACCGATGACTTGTGACACAACCAATCAACTTCACAGGTCCAATGCAAAGAAACCGTTATCATTTAATTAGTGCTAAACAACAGACTAATATACTGGAATTTCACCCACCAGAATTGAACCACAGACTTTCTGGACAGTAGGTAACATGCAGTATTTGTCAAATAGTGCATCTGTGATGCACCAATAGCATAAACATGGTGGAGAGGTTCAGTTCTGTGACTCCAGTTAGCAGACAATGATTGGCGACAGCTCCTTTTGTCGTTCACACCGCCAACTCTCGTATCATGAAGCTTAGACCAAAACAGTTTCATTATCCAGGCTGAAAACATGTTTATTTGTGTATTATAGTTAGGCATTTTAACACGGGAGTCTATGGGGACTGACTCAGTTTTAAAACCAGCCTCATATGGACATTAGAAGAACTGTGCTAATTAGACAACAATAGTGGTTTGGCCCACTAAGGAGGAGAATGGTACCAGTGCTAGAGCTATAAAACCATAATATTCACCTTTAGGCGCAAACTCTCTATGTGCTGGAAGAGGTTCAACCAATGTCAACTGGATATGTTCTGAAGGACAGTCATTGCACTCAAAGGTGAATGCACAGCAGGGTGCATGGCCTATATAACCAACGCACAGAAGCTATTTGCAAAGCGTTGTTTATTTTATGGAAAGGGTGCTTAAAGAGTTACTTTTCTCACTAGATAAAGCCGTAGTATAACAGATGGTGGTAATTAGACATTTTTAAAAGACTTTGAGATGTTGAGTGACGGGTGGTGCCTAACTGCCACTCAAAGCAGCCATGTAATGCTTAACTGCTACAATTTACAGCAATTAATCTGATGTCACGAAGGGCAATTAGCTGTAGTCGTAAACTGCAATCTGTACCAGGCCGCAAATATGTTTATTTAAAGTGTATTTTAACATGGAAGTGGAGCTGACCTCAGGAGGCCACCAAAGCAAGACGTCGTGAGAGTTATTCGAGCTTGGACTTGGACACCAGACGATTTTGAATGATGTGGAAACTTTTGTGTTTCATTACTCGTTATTGCACATCTGTCACACAAATGTGCAAGAAAACCCCTTAAGAACTTCCAGAGCTTTAGAGTTTTTATGATACTTGAAGTTTAATTTTGGATAACAAACAACTTCTTTCACATGTAAACAAACCGGAAGTGACAGCATGCAAACGCTGTAGAAAAGGTGAAGGTCATGACATAATCACTTGTAATTGCATTTCTGTGTTAACACGATGAGGATATTGTTCAGTGTGAGATTTAATATGATGACGCAGAGAAGGAAAATGCTAAAAGAACAAGCGGAGCTTTCCCTTTCCACTATCATGCTGCTTTATAGGCCACATTTATTAGATCCAGTAGTTTGAGATTTGACCCACATAAGTCATTAAACATTTGGACTTTGCTGCTCACCTTGTCACACCTGTAAATTGATGTACATGAAAAGGTAAATTGCTAAACTGCCCCTTTAAAAGTGGATTCAGCTATGCAATGGCAACTGGCATTTCATCCTTTGTCCTCATCAGCCATCATCTGTGCCTAATGTGTGCACATGGATTACATGACTATGACTAGTATCTTTGTACAGTCAGGGAGTTTTATAGATGAGTTGATGCGCATAAAAGTAAAACTGCAACTATTTTCTTTTAAATTTTTAAATTATTCATTGGGAAAAATGAGCATTCTGATGACAACCCCTTACTGTCTGATAAACAGCGATGGCCATTTTCACTACAAGATTAATTTATTGTGAGAAATACTTCAGTCTCTTAGGATTCTTTAAAAATTCAAGTCTCAAGGTGCGATTCAACACATAGATCTACCTTTCTGTCATCATTGCATATTACTGAGGACGAAGTCAGAAATGTTGTTTAGAAACACTGTAGCACATCAGCTTTGAGTTCATGCTCAGTCTCAGGTTTGTACGTTAGTTATAAAGCTCAGGATCTCTGGCTCATGGCCACTCGAGTCTGAGCTGCTGATTGAGCTGACTGTCACTCAGCAGAGGGTAAACACCAAGCTCACTGTCATGATTATCGCCTCAGTCCTGGAGCTGGAGGAGCTGGAGTGACTCCTCGATCATGTGTGATTGTGCTGTCAGTGAACTCGCTGCCTCTTTCACAAGTAACACATGGGTTTCAGCTCAGATGCTGAAAGAAATTCGAGCAACAAACCTGCTAATGTTTACGTGTACGATGTTGTGTTATTGTTATGTGAGCTGAAGCATGGGATGATGGGAAGGGCCTTTATGAGATTAAGAGGCCGTGCACCTGGTTATCTGCTCCACTAGAAATTTACTGAAAATGTTACACATTAATATAACACAATTGGTCAAAATCAGTTTGTTGCACCTTTGAAAGATGTGTTATATTTAGTCAATCTTTTGTGACTTGCCAAATATGTTTTTCCACTGTATGAAAAGACAGAAATGAATCCTTTCGTAAACACACTGGCAGTGCGAGACAGGCAGCTTTTGATAAAGGAGTCACATTTTCAGCTGATCAACATTTCTCTGTGCCGACTCCATTGTCGTCAATGTGCAGGGGATTATTTACAAGCTTGTGTATACCTCAGCAAGTTTATGAGGAAGGAGACAATGTACCGTCGAACTTCTCTTGCACCACACTTTAACTTTATTGTCTTGCTTAAATACGGTTTCATATCTAGCATCACTGTAACTTTGATCCTGTGGCCCTGCACTATAATTATTTACCTCACACCAGGGATGAATTTTGAGAACAACAAATATGGTAATGATAGATACAGAAAAGGCGCAGTGACACAGAGGCCAGATGCACAGATCGATACAGCTCTGGCAACCTCAGAGTCTGCAGGGTAGAAATTTACACCTTTAGTGATGAGGCTTTAACAAACTGCTGTTTTCTTTCAGTGTGGGGGGCAGTATATCATGACAGCAGTGAGTATCTGGACACTTTCTTTGAAACCTTTAACAGACACAATGCCATATTTTGCTGTGCTCTCTATTCAAGTGTAACTGTTACAACTAGGACGTGAACACTGTCAAAGCTTATTTGATTGTCTGTTTACTACCATCAAACAGATAATCAGACAAAGGGAAACTGAAGCTATATGTACACATGATGTAAAGGAGGATAATACAGGTGGGCAACAAGAAACAGCTAAATCTGATCAAGACAAATGACAGAAAGGAAGTCAAGCTAAATACAAGACATAAGAGACTAACAACTAAACAGGGAATCACTAACAGAGATGACAACTTAAGAATCAAGTCAACACTCTTCTATTCTATTCAACTCAGCTTTATTCATACAGCGCCAAATCACAACAAAAGTTGCCTTGAGGTGCTTTATATTGTAACCTAAAAACCCTACATAATACAGAGAAAGCAACAACAATCAGACAACGGCCTATGAGCTAGCACTTGGCGACATTGGGAAGGAAGAGCTTCTTTTTAAAAGCAAGAAACCTGCAGTACGACCAGGCTCAGGAACTGGGTGAGTGCTGAGGGAGAGGACAAAAGAGTTTAATAATGACTAATAACTAAATGCAAAGTGGTGA
Source organism: Haplochromis burtoni (assembly GCF_018398535.1). Taxonomy (NCBI): domain Eukaryota; kingdom Metazoa; phylum Chordata; class Actinopteri; order Cichliformes; family Cichlidae; genus Haplochromis; species Haplochromis burtoni. The sequence continues at coordinate 738,841 of NW_024582392.1, forward strand.
ATAAACACACAGACTGAAAAGAGGTGAGTGAAGAAAAAACACAGAGTGCATCATGGGAAGCCCCCAGCATCCCAGGCCTATTGCAGTGTAACTAAGGGAAGGTTCAGGGTCACCTGATCCAGCCTCGGCTCTAAGATTTGTTAAAAAGGAAAGTCTAATTATATTTGGACTGTACTGATTTATTAGAAACTCGTTTATTTATTTATTTTTAGATAGATTAAAAGTTTAAGATAGTTTGCTTTCTTTGCATTTTAACCCTTTAATGCATGAATTATGACAACCTCAATCAGGATTTTTTTCTTAAGTATTTTTATTCATCTTCACGCATGAAAAACGATTTTTCATTTTTTTCAAACATGTACTTTTCAAAGACTTTTCAAAACGTATGTTGTCCGACAACATACGTAGTGACCACTATGCGTGAAAGTGATATAGGGAAGCATATAATTTAGTTGTGCTTTTGACATAATGATAAAAAGCAGATTCTAATTTTGACTCTGATATAAACACCAAACATAAACTCATGTTAAGGCTGTAATCAGACGTAAGGCTCAAGAGTAACAGTGAAACTTGCATGGAAGTTTATGTCCAGACCAGTCGTTGTATACTTACATTACTCAGAGGTTTGTCTTGTTTTGGAGAGTACCTACCCCTGAAGTAGGTGCTAAAAGAAACACCAAACCACATGAAAACCAAACCACATACAGTACGATACAAGGAATGTAAATAGTTCCTGCAAAAATAACACTAAAGATTTAAAAACAAACACAACAAAGCAAGTGCCACCTGGTTATAATGTGTTAAACGAAAGAAGCTTTTCTTAAAACTTTTTAACTCACACACACACACACACACACACACACACACACACACACAGCTGGTCGAATTGGAGCTATTTAGTTTCTAAAATCTCATCCTCAAGGGTTGCGATAGGATTAACGCAATGAGACAAAATATAAAAATATATAAAGGGAAATAAATTATTTTCTGGGACCTTTCTTTACCTGTTCCCAGTAAAATCCTCTGTTCTGGGACCAGGCCATATCATTTATTAAAATTCGAACTGCTGCCATTTTGAGAACGTCAAACTTGGCTTACTTGGCCCTACTATGATTAAAATGGGTGCAGCTTTGCTTTATACATTTGATCAAGTTTGGTGCATTTCAGAATGATCAAGAGCAGGTTTAGTAAAATAAATGTCAGAGTATCATTTCTGTAAGGCTGATTCCCCGCCCCCAATTTCAAGTTTGATTAGATGGATTATATCTCTTTATTACTCAGTCTGTCCTGATGGGGACAGACGTCTCTCAACAGAGCCATAGAACCTCATGTTTGTTCAGTTTGGCTCGTTAGTTGTGGAGGTTTTACTGACAGAAGAAAAATAGGACTTAAGAACTTGAGGGAGGGATTGACTGAAACAATAGTAAGACCCGGAATTTGATTAAATGTAGTCCACTATGTTCAGCCAGACAGCTGCTGTTGTGTCTCCTGAATTAATGGGTTCCAGACTACTTAATTTGTCCACTTTGTTTGTATAAGAGGGGTTTTTCACATTACAAAATACAGAAACCTAAAAACCTGTGACTTACCAACCAGTGACTTATCTATTTAAATACTGAGATTTTAAGAAAGATATGCTATGGCTAAATGGACCTGCAAAGGCTCACCAAGAAATCATATGCAGTCATAGTGTAAAGGTGCACATAAAATAATTAGCCTGTCTCTGGCAGTTTTTACATGGTTATCGCTACATTCAAGAACCCAAAAAACTTCAGACACACACATTTAGTGAAACTGAACAAAAGCTAAAACTGTGTAAAAATGCTATTTCTATGTTTTAGCTAATGTTTTTCACTCACCTGGTTCCTGACTCTGACTTTTCTGAGGTTGGCATTAATCTCAGTTGGGAATGGGCACTCGGACAGCTGTGGACACTGTGGAAAAGTAGTCCCTGTTACTTTATTCACGCTTTATGGAATTTAGGTGGTGCAATTTTAAGCCTCACTGTTAGCTGCTGTGATGTCAGCTGTAAGAGAGGGTGAAGTGCTACGCTGTCAACTAAAGCTAGCAAGCTTTGTTAGCAGGTTTTATCAATAAACGGTACAGGTGTGGTGCACAGACACAAAGGTAATAGTAACTGACAGGCTAATAAAATACCAGAAAGTGAGTTTTGAAGACTGAAAGTGAGCTTGCAGTGCCTCTCAAGCAACATTAAGCAGCGTTGAAGGCATAAACATTGTTTTAGAGGGTGTAAAATAGTGTCAAATTTTAACATAGGATTCTATGGGCCCCAGGTGCCATCAGAAGAGCAGTTTCGCATTAATCACTGCGTCATTTCATGTTGCATTCCTCTAGCAAAATATTATATCTGGCGCTAAGATGATACATGAAATTATAAGAGAAGGTGGTGGAAACGCTAATAACTAAGATCTGATTAGTGCCACAACTAGACTTTTTAAATAGTACATCGTATGTTTAAAGAAAAGTGTACTTAGATGTATTACGTAGCATCATGTCTTTGCAGTACTAACTGCTTTTCATCCCTAATAACAGCAAGCTGCAGATGAAGTTCATTTATTGTATAGTGTAAGAGGAGTGAATTTTATGCTTCCCAAGCAGCTGAACTACTTGGCATCATTGCTAAGAAGTGACTAATAATATTATGTAACTCTCGATGCAACGGTGACTGTGTTATTGTGGGTATCATCCAGGGACAGCTCAGCAGTATAACACAGGGACCTGAAATATTTGGCGGTTTTATATAGAAGTCCCTGATTTAGTGTTTCTTTTCCACGCTGATGGAGATATAAAAGGCTTAGTTTTTTTTTCTTTTTTTTTTTTGACATTTCAGTTGCATGCATCGATTTGTTCCTGGTGTCCAAAACCACTGGTCCTGCTGTAATTACTATGCTTATTTTACTACATTCTTTAGGTTTATTTCATTACACCATGTCTGGCCGTGTTCAGCAAAATTCCCATTTTGTCGTTCCGCCAAATGTAGCACTTTATGCCCCAAGTGTCATCTTCTTTCATTAATCTTATTCCCAGTAATAGCTCTCCATGGACCTTGGCTTATCCTTCATGCCGTTAGTAATGTATCCTGATTGTCCTGGATTTTTTTCTCAAACTCTAGCACCCTGTGTATCTCATTAGCTTGGCAGACCACACAAACAACCAGCTCTCTCTACAGTACAGCAATTTGGAATGTAATGAACTGAGCGGAAGCTTTTAGTGAGTTTAATTTTACATTTTTTTTTTTGGTGGGCAAGTTTTTTGGTGGGCAAGTTTTTTTTTCTTAAACCAAAAATGGATGAAATGTCCTCTTATTTTGTCTTCATAGTCTAGTAACAAATTGCAAATGTTCACCCACTGAATATATTTCCAGACATACATGTTGTGATTAAATAAAAAAACAGGGGATGTGTTTGGACTAATCACGTCCTTTGTAATTTCAGGTACGGCTCGTCATTAATGAGAAGGGTCTTGTCTGTGAGGAGAGGGATGTGAGCTTGCCACTGCAGGAGCACAAGGAGCCCTGGTTCATGAGGCTGAACCTGGGCGAGGAGGTGCCCGTCTTCCTCCATGGAGACACCATCATTAGTGACTACAACCAGATTATAGATTACATGGAGAAAACCTTTGTGGGAGGTAGGACAATGCTGTCTTTCTTTTCTCTTGTTTAAAGATGGCAGAGTCATTTCCATTTGCATATTTTCATTATTTTCATTCATGCTCCATTAGAGAAGCGTTGCATAATTCATAGTTCAAAATAATCCCTATTTATCATGTATTATTAATCTGGTGCTTGCTGTGGCCGTTCAGTTCTCCTGCTTACTGTCTGAAAAACACTGTTTTAGCTCCTTTTGCTCTCACTTTAAAACTTTCTTTTTATTGGCTTCCCTTCATAAACAAAAACAAAAGATTTTGGCAGTAGGTTGATTGGGCTTCTGTAGTCACTGCTAAAGCTTGAAGAAACATCCCCTCTCTCTGACGTCACACAGAGCTATGGGTAGAAAAAATGCTTTTTCTCTCAGTGATAATCACTTACAAAGACCTTGTTATTTAAAACTGGCCATATGAGCATCCACCATGATAACAGTAACTATATAATAGAGGAATAAGGAAGCTGCATAGGTCCCACTTAACTTAAAGCATCCTTTCTATAGCAGGAAAAATCATCTTTACGCTGCACTGCAAAAAAACCCCCAAGTTCTTTTCATTTCCATATCTTCCTCATGGATCCTTAATGGGTCTAGATGCTATTTGTCTGGACGTAGCTTTAGCCTCTCTATTTTATCTTGACATATTTATGTAGCCATCAAGTGCATGTTTGAGGCCCTTTTACAGAGATCTACTTTTTAAAGAGTCCACCAGAGAGAGAGTTGTTAACCAGTAAAATTCGTTATGTTTACTAGCTAATTGTACCAAGTTAGACTATAAAAATTGGTACTGTAGTATTCAAAGCCGGCTCATTGCATGTGTGCTGCACTCCTCGTTTTTGCATTAGTCCACCTATACCAGACTAATTCATCTCTCAAGCCCCCAACCGCCACCTCGTGCTCTGCCAAAGGTTTGTGATCTGTAATCACCAATAAAGATGAGGATGAGTATTTGTAATTCTGATGTAAGCCACCTCTGTGAGTTACCAGCTGTACAGGTTAAGTGGGTGTAAAAACTGAAGGCAGCAAAAATTCCAGCAGAAGTTTAACCTAGCAGACGGAGATTGATTACACATGTGGCATCTCAATCAGTGCTGCCACACCACTAACTGCAGTACTAAGATGAATCTGGTATAAAAATTTGACCCAGTTTAGAGCTTTTACGAAACTATTCATAGAGGCCAAAACTGCTTTTTGTATCAAGCTATAAACATATTTTAAAATGCTGTAAAGTCAGGCCTTTTAACATGAGAGTCTATTACGAAGAATTTGCATTTGGGGTCAACTTAAGGTGGACATTTTAGAAACTTTAACTTTTGGCACTTGTATGTTGGCTTCATTTTTCACTCCTAGAGGCTGTTTGTTTGTTATAAACACAACCCAACCGGTCGCGGCAGATGGTTGATACTCCCTGAAGTCTTCAGCTGGAGGTTTGTTCCTGCTAAAAGGGAGTTTTTCCTCCCTACTGTCACCGCCTGCTTGCTCATAGGGGGGTTGTCTGATTGTTGTTGTTTTTTTTCTGAATTATTGTAGGGTCTTTAACGTACAATAGAAAGCACCTTGGGGCAATTGATGTTGTGATTTAAGAAAATGTAATAAAATTCACTTGAAATTAAAGTATATCGGCCCTATAAGGGGGCGGGATATGCAACACAGGGGATTCTTCTGCTTCATCTCTCTCTTATATCTCTGACTAGAGCTATAGAAAATTTGAGGCCTCATTCGCCCAGTTTGGGAAGCTGGAGTGACAAAGACTGTTGGAAGCCATTGGAGGCCATCTGTTTTCTTTGTGCAGACTGTGTCAGTGCATACTATAATGTGAAACTGTAACTCATTGCATCAACGTCTTTGCACCAATGTCACTGAGACGATCCTTGCTGATTAGATTAGACAAAATTGGAGTGACCCCTTGGGGAACATTTGTGGCACTCACAAACGAGACACAGATATAAACACAAGAGACATAATTTAATGATTGAAACAAAAAGTCCATCAAAGCTATATTTAGAGAAGCGGCATCTGTAGCTGTGAAGTTGTGATGGATATGGAGGAACGTACGCTGTGAGGTAATGACTAAGATTCAGACTCTTGAGCTTGAAAAGGAGGCAACTGGATTTCTTTACATGTTTGAAGACATTTTGAAGACATCTAAAAAGTTTCTTCAGTTCTAAAACAAGTGGCAGAGAGTCCCAGGTAATAAACCCTTAAAAGGTGTCCTGACCCTCTTGGATAAGAGGTTAAATGTGTTCAAAAACCTAGAGAAAGACAGTTGCCTTCTTTTTAGGCTCTCAAGACTGCCATGGCTTGGATGACTGAGAGCCTACACAGACATTCAGGCTTGGCAAACATGCAGCTCAAAGAATAAGCAAATGTTAAGAAGCATACACTGAATCCTGTTATCTGTGTTGTGCTGTAGTATCTGTAGGTGGCACGTTCTATAGGATTATCAGCTGAGAGATTATGTAACAAACTGGGAGCCTCAGATCAGAAAATGCCTGGGGACATAGGTCTGTAACTGAAAAACTTCATGGCTTTCCTGCTTAGTTAGTGCTCACATGTCTAGAGCAGCGCCTAGAGCTTTGAATTCAACAGCAGAAGATCTGGTTCACTGCTTGCTCAGTAATAAAAGGCTAGAGTGCATAAGCTGACCCCAGGGTCTGATGATCTCATTCAGCTAACTTCATTTTAGTCTTTTGATAGTGTGCTAATAACTTGTTTTGGAGCAAGTTAGTCATAGAGATATAAAATCATTCATCAGTCTCCAGTTATACTCTAATAATTTAGTTAAGCTGTTATTGTTGCATTTTTTGGTTTTGTTTATTTTGTCTACTGAATGTCAAACAAGTCTGATGCATGTTTTATCCAGAAGCTTTCATCCAGGAGTCAATTTGAGGGGATGAGTTACAGGCATGCTTTTTCTCTGCCTTTAAATCCCTAATGAATCCTGGCAACGTGGGCTGCAGCTGGTCTGCAAAGGGCAGATTTCTCAGAAACGGGAGGCATATGCAGTGTGGAGCAGTGCCAACAGTTTTACAGTGTTGTTGAGGCACAGCAGGGCAAAAGCTGTTTGCAAAAAGATGTCAATCATCGCCCAAATTGTTCTTATATATTTGTCATGCTCATTGTGAACATATATGAACTCAGTCGGGAAGTTGCTTGACAGTTTGCTGCTAATTTAATCTTTCCATCACCAGTGCTGCAGCAGACTTCCTGCAGAGAACCACTGCAGGGCATGCCCAGGTCAGCATGCAGGTCCAGAGACTGATTACTCAGCTCTCTGGAGCTCAGCCACGTGCAGCTCCACCCTCCTTCAGCTTCTCCTCATCGTCAAGCACCCATCTGATTATCTCTGTTTTGTCAGCGATGCCTTCCCTGCATGTGGCTGGCTGTGACCCTTCAGAAAGATAAAAGCTCCCTCTGTTCTGCACTTTCAGTACCGAATCTCAGCAGCAGGTCATTATGCTGAACACCATCGCTCCCAGCCAGGCGCTGCGCTGTCAGACACGAGAATTAGGGCAGCAAAATGTAAAAGCGGGATCTCTCTGAGGTAGTAAAAGTTGTTGGAAGTGTTTTTTATGTGTGTTAAGGTGCAGACAGACTGTAGAGTTCATCTTATTATTTTTTCAAACCCACTTTGTGCAGCATAGTTAGAATAAACTGGACTTACAGCCTGAAAATGTGATGAAAGTATTTTGTTTTAATAAAGCTTATGTTTGCAGGCCATTTTAGATGTTTACAGTAGCTATAAGGATAGACAATATAAAACATTTTAATATGATAGCAGGCAGAAAAAATCCACTCTTAAATTCTGGTAACAAAATATTTGGCACATGTTGATAATCAGTCTTTAACAGGAAACAAAATCAACATGCCTCACGTGCTTCCCTGTCGCTGTGTGAGGAGGACCTGCCTGAGCTAAAGTCACTAAAAGAGAAAACTCTCCAAACAACCCGACTCCTCTTTGGGTCACAAGATATTTTGGAGTCTCTGGGCTCTTTTTTTAATCCTCCAGGTTGGTGTTTTTTTTGCCATCATTAACTTAGTGTTTTAAAAACAGGTGTAAAAGAGAAAAACTACATACTCACGGGATATAATCATGAGTCTATTCCAGATTACCTTCATTTATGTTTATTCTGTGAACATAATTTATAAAACGGAGTTAATGTTTTATTCATTTTGACCTGACAGTAGCGACCGAGAGAATATAGTTACCAGGAACTGGAACCAAGGTCTTTTTGCAAGCAGAGTCCTGTATGCCTTTAAAAAGTATGTAGGCTTAAAGCATCTCCAAGTTGTCTTGGATGGAGAAGGTACCTCCATCTTTTATATTTTCTTAGCAACAAAGCCTTAATAAGCTGTTGGATGAAAACTTGATGAGAGTGAAATCCATCTTTTCTGCAACTGTCTGCAAGAAAGTCTATAATAATTCACTATCATAATAATAATAATAATAATAATAATAATGCAGCTTTTTTCTTGTAACGGCAGGTAAGCAGAACAGATTGAGTCAGTAGGCGGATGATGTAACAAAGTTATGGAGTCTAATTACAGTGTTATTGTTTAATTTGTGTTTTTGTTGCTCTGGAACGGGAATTTAATCTCATGTGGTTATACCAGGGGTGGGCAACTCCAGGGTTCGAGGGCCGGTGTCCTGCAGGTTTTAGATGTCACCCCGGGTCTACACACCTGAATCAAATGATTAGTCCATTACCAGGCGCCTGGAGAACTTCAAGACATGTTGAGGAGGTAATCTAGCCATTTAAATCAGCAGTGTTTGACCAAGGACACATCTAAAACCTGCAGGACACCGTCACTTGAGGCCCGGGGTTGCCTACCTTTGGGTTATACCATAGTCTAGTGTTTTCACTCAACATAAATTGTTGTTGATCTTGTTGTTCCCTTCACCTGAAGGATGAACTGGTTAGATTTTGGTAATCAAGGTCACTGTGACCTCACCTCCAGCCCTAACATCTGTATCATTTCTGAAAGCTCAGTATGTCAGGAACACTTTCAGGGATTTTCTTTACATTTGGCACAAACATGTACTTGGGTCACATTACCACAGTTGCACTGTAAAATAAAAGTGACTTTATTCGAATTGACTTGACCTTGAGAAGCCAAAAGAATTTACACATTTCGTGCCTGACCAGTAAACAATTATCCAAGTGGAATTTTTGTTAAATAAAAGGAAGCTAAACACAGGTCAGTTTTTTTCTGTGGTTTTTCTGATGTTCACCTGCACTGCCACAGGGTGACTGGATTAAGGGAAAGAATTTGGTGTACAGAGGCAAACATGTGTTTGTCCAAATACTTATGGACCTGAGTGTATAAGCCTGAACAGATATGGATGTAAACTAATTCCTAAAGGAATTCATCCACAGGTCTATAATTTTAGTTTCAGATTGTTTCAGTATGTCAGGCTTTGTCAAACGTGACGGGTGGTTTATTATAGTCCTCCACCTGTTACCAGGTTACCATGTTGTGTGTCTGACAGCTGAATCTGGCACAACTGTGTTATTCTGGGTTTCTGTGGTTGCTTAGAGACCTTGGGGGTTTTGGACAGATTAAGAAAAAGTCCACAGAATAATGCTCTGCAGCATGTAATTATGATTCACTACATTTTGCCCAGTTTGTATTCCTGTAAAAATGTTTTCTCTTTTTCATGCTCTTGTCTTACTCACACAGACACAGTGGCTCAGCTGATCCCTGACGCAGACTCGCCTCTCTACGATCGTGTGCAGCAGTACCGTCAGCTACTGGATGGTCTGCCCATGGATGCGTACACACATGGCTGCATCCTTCATCCAGAGCTCACGACTGACTCTATGATCCCAAAGTACGCCACAGCAGAAATACGTAGTAAGTGAAGCCAGCTCACTGCACTGCGGAGGCACGAATGCTCGTATTTTAGCATCTTTGGGAATTACAAAACAGCTCGTGTTACTTAGAGAATGGTTTTTGGGTTGTTTATTTTGCAAACATAGTGTAAGGTCAATAGAAGAAATAAAGGATCCCTTTTAATCAAATGCATTTTTATTGTATTTTGAGATGTCTATAAACATTCCTATAGCTCTTGACAGTTAGATTGCCTCCCTGCTTTGTGAGTGCAGATTTGATTTTCTTGTGAATAACAAATTTATTCAGTGTTAGAAAAGTTCAGGTTCCTCCAATATTTAAGATGTAAGAAATAAGAAGCATTGTTTCAAATTTTCAAGTAAGTTTTTTATCTTTTGTTTTCACATCAGTTTTGATTCAGTTAATTTTAACAGATTAAGTAAATACCTTTACAACAGCAGTCCCCAACCCCCAGGCCTCGGACCGGTACTGGTCCGTGAGTCGTTTGGTACCGGGCCGCGAGAGTTGAGGCTCAGGTGTGAAATGTGTGGTTTTCAGGGTTTTTATTGGTTTTCAGCGTTATTTTGTTATCGTTTTTATCGTTAACTCGGTTTTCCTGGGTCTTTTCACGTGTGTTATGAATAAATCTTCTTTTTTTCAGTACCGGTACTACAACACCTTAAAGGCCGGTCCGTGAAAATATTGTCGGGCATAAACCGGTCCGTGGCACAAAAACGGTTGGGGACCGCTGCTTTACAAGAACGTTGATAGCTAGATCAGCTGTTTTCATCTGTGTTACGTCAGCTGACCTTCTGCTGCTTCTGTAGCCGCTTATTTAAAGGACACACGAGAAACATACATCACAAAGACTGACCTGCGTTTAATTCAGAACTATAGAAGAGGTAAATCTCAAGCTACATCCTGAAAGTTCACAAAGAGATTTAAAATAAACGAACAAAAACAAACAGGAAAGAAGTGCAGATTTAATGAAATGTGCAAAAATAAATGGAAATACAGGATGTTGTTTGAGGTAAAAAACATCTCTATAACCGGAAAGTCAAAACCATCTTTATCTTCATTATGCTCTGACCTCTCTGAGGCAAGCTTTTGTGTAATATCTTGAAGTAATCGTCAGGAACAGTTCTTCAGGCTTCCCGAAGGAGATTCAAGTTCTTCTTAGGAGCTTCCTTTTCTTCCAATATCTGTCAAGATGATCCCATTACTTCAGTAACTTTAATCTGAAAAGAAAACATTTATCAAATTTGACTAAAGGACAGACGCAGCTCTCTGTCCATTCAGGTCAGTTATGTGAAAAAGCCAAAATAGCTTTAACCGACCAAACCTTTGTTCCCCAAAAAAGGTACAATATGAAGACTGTCTGATCTCCTCACGAAAAACTGAGCAAGACTTCAGGGTCTTTCCAGAAACAGGATGATTTGCAAATTTTAGCAACTGAATCCACTCGAGTGTGTGTAGCACAAAGGCACGCAGTGTCCATAGAATCACAGTGTTCACTGACTCAGTTTAATTTAATGTGACAGAGGGCTCTGCTCCATTTCACAATGCATGTTCACACACGTTTAATATCTGAATAGATGCATGTGGGTCTGCAGGTGTGTGTGTCTGTGTGTGTGGTGAGTTAATGATATATTTTTGTCCCTTTTGTTATTTCTAAGATATTGCATTTATCAATTAATACAGAGTGAAAAGGTCAAATTATAAAAAAAGGCTCCACAATAAAAGCAAAAATGCTTCCTTCTAGAGTTTGCATAATTATTCATAAATTATATTTTGAAAAATTTATATTTAATAGACAACAGTGTAGAATTGTGTTAACCCTATTGAAAGATAAGCCATCTACATTTAGACAGTATCCTAAAACAAATGCAAAATGTGTTAAACAAATACAGGAAAATGTGTATATTTAAGCTCCCTGGCAACTAAATTAGGTACATTGTGTTAGTACTGGGTTAGAACGCAATGAAAACAACAGAATTAAAATGAAAATGACGGAATTTGAATGAAAACAACAGAATTTGAAAACAAACAATGGAATTTGAACGAAAACAATGGAATTGGAATGAAAACAACAGAATTAGATCAAAAACCAAAGAATTTGTATGAAAACAACAGAATTTGAATGAAAACAACGGAATTTGAAAACAAACAACGGAATTGGAATGAAAACAACGGAATTTGAATGAAAACAACTGAATTTGAGAACAAACAATGGAATTTGAATGAAAACAACGGAATTTGAAAACAAACAACGGAATTTCAATGAAAACAACAGAATTTGAGAACAAACAATGGAATTTGAACGAAAACAACGGAATTTGAATGAAAACAACGGAATTTGAAAACAAACAACAGAATTTCAATGAAAACAACAGAATTTGAGAACAACAAACAATGGAATTTGAACGAAAACAATGGAATTGGAATGAAAACAACGGAATTTGAAAACAAACAACGGAATTTGAACGAAAACAATGGAATTTGAACGAAAACAACGGAATTTGAATGAAAACAATGGAATTTGAACGAAAACAACGGAATTTGAATGAAAACAACAGAATTTGAGAACAAACAACAGAATTAGAATGAAAACAACAGAATTAAAATGAAAATGACGGAATTTGAATGAAAACAACAGAATTTGAGAACAAACAATGGAATTTGAACGAAAACAATGGAATTGGAATGAAAACAACAGAATTTGATCAAAAACCAAAGAATTTGAACGAAAACAACAGAATTTGAACGAAAACAACGGAATTAGAATGAAAACAACGGAATTTGAAAACAAACAATGGAATTTGAATGAAAACAACGGAATTTGAATGAAAACAACGGAATTTGAATGAAAACAACGGAATTTGAAAACAAACAATGGAATTTGAATGAAAACAACGGAATTTGAATGAAAACAACGGAATTGGAATGAAAACAACGG
>NW_024582392.1:751858-867900 GCF_018398535.1 Haplochromis burtoni
GAATGAAAAGAACAGAATTTGAATGAAAACAACGGAATTAGAATAAAAACAACAGAATTAAAATGAAAATGTCGGAATTTGAACGAAAACAACAGAATTTGAGAACAAACAATGGAATTTGAACGAAAACAACAGAATTTGAATGAAAACAACAGATTTTGATCAAAAACAAAAGAATTTGCATGAAAACAACAGAATTTGAAAACAAACAATGGAATTTGAATGAAAACAACGGAGTTAGAATGTACAGAACAGAGTTTGAATGAAAGCAACAGAATTCTACAACGAACAATAGAATTTGAATAAAAAGAATAGAATTAGAATGAAAACAACAGCATTTGAATGAAAACAACGGAATTTCAATGAAATGAACGGAATTAGAATGAAAATGACGGAATTTGAGAACAAACAAAAGAATTTGCATGAAAACAACAGAATTAGAATGGAAACAACGGAATTTGAATGAAAACAAAATTTGAATGAAAACAACGGAATTAGAATGTATAAAACAGAGTTTGAATGAAAGCAACAGAATTCTAAAACAAACAATAGAATTTGAATAAAAAGAGTAGAATGAATGAAAACAATGGAATTTCAATGAAAAGAATGGAATTAGAATGAAATGAATAGAATTTGAATCAAAACAATGGAATTAGAATAAAAAGAACATAATTTGAATGAAAACAATGGAAGTTTAAAACAAACAACAGAATTAGGGATAGCCTTAAGTGGTAAGCATTCAACAAGGTGCTAGAAACATTCTCTCATCCCAACTGGTCGCAGCAGATGGCCGCCCCTCCCTGAGCCTGGTTCTGTCAAAGGTTTGTTCCTGTAAGAGGGGAGTTTTTCCTTCCCACTGTCGCCAAAGTGCTTGCTCATAGGGGATCATATGATTGTTCCTAAAATAAATGCAAATTCATGATGTGAGTCCCCTGCTCCGTCACATCTCAAAGGTGCTCCATTGGACTGAGATCTGCTCACTCTAGAATACAGTTACACTTATTATCAGTGTTGTTCAAGTTACTTGAAAAAAGTAATCAGTAACTAATTACTGATTACTTCCCCAAAAAACTAAACCCGTTACTTTACTGATTACTTATTTTCAAAAGTAATAAATTACTTAGTTACTTAGTTACTTTTTAAAAACACAATTTACAACCTGAATAGGTGATAAAGCGATAGATCTTTCAGCCCAATTCTATTTTTTCTGCATAATCCATCATACAAAAAGTAATCAAATGGAAAAGTCTCTTTTTTTAAACTTGTTTTATCAGTTTTAATTTTTTAACTTTATGCATCAAGCAAAAAAATGAAATTATATGCACCATTCTCTGACTTGAAGAAATTAGTTTAACATTTAAACCTATTTTCTGCACATTCCATGTGTTACATGTAACGCGTTACTGTCCATCTCTGCTTATTATGAACTCATGAACTTAACTTAATATGCATGAAACCACAGCACTCTGTGTATACTCTGGTTATGAATGGATGGATATGGTCAGCAACAATACTCAGAAAGGCTTGGTATTTAAATTTGGTACTAAAGAGCCCACAGTATACCAAGAAAATAACACCCACATCATTACACCACCAGCAACCTGAACTGTTAATACAAGGCAAGATGGATCAGTGTTTTCACGTTTACACCAAATTTTTACCCTATTGTCCAAATCTTGCAGCAGAAATCAAAACACATAAGTCCAGGAAACATTTTGCCAGTCCAATTCTGGTGAGTCCATGTGAATTGTATCCTCAAATTCTTGTTCTTGGCTCACATGAGCAGGGCCAGGTGTGGTCTTCTTCTGCTGCTGCCCATCTGCTTCAAAGTTTGATACATTCTGTGTTCAGAGGTGGTCTTATGCATACCGTGGTGTTAACAAGTGGTTATTTGAGTTTCTTTTGCCTTCCTATCAGCTGAAAGTCGCCTTCGTAAACACCGGAGATGGTTGCGTGGGAATATTTAGGTAGATCATTGGCACAACCATGCAATGTTCAAAGTCACTTAAAACACTTTTTGTCCCCATTCTGATGCTCAGTTTGAACTTCAGCGGTGGTTTTGATGAGTTAAACAGGGGTACCCACTGAAGTGTATACTGGGCCCTCATTGGTGAAAAAAGTGTCCCATGTTTGTCCCTAGTGCTCATCCCTGAGGTAAAGAAAGTTTTCTTGTGGATTGACAGGATGAAAGGTAGATGCTATTTTGGTTTTGTCATCTTTTCTTGACTACTTTCTTCTTTTAAAGATATAAAAACTTTTCAGTGCTTTTAACTCGCTATATTGAACACTGTCACACACTCAGCGTGACTCAGCTTCAGCTCTGATACCAAAGAGACTCCTACGACGAAAACCACATGCATTTTGAATGCAAAGCAATTCATCTTCCTTACAGCATTTTCCACATCATTGGTAAAACAAATCCCAGGTTTTTATGTGCACAGCGTGATTAGCATACTGTGTAATTTGATGCTACTCAATACCAAAAACCCTTAACACAGCACTTTGTAGTGATGCCAGGTTTTTAACGGCAGATATTAGACCTCCCAGCCTGAACTGTGGTGCTCTTCACATCAGGTAATGGCCTTGTCATGTAAATCAGAGCAACAGGCTGGATGAGATATAAAAGAAAGTCTGCAGGAGAATTAATTATCCAGTGAAATCCTGACCAGTCTGTGATGGACCTGCAAAATCAACTTTATGGAGTATTTCATTGAACGCATCGGTGTTCTCTGTGCGGTAAACTTTGGTTTGGATGATTATGATTCAGACTGAAGGGACAGTTCAGACACAAACTGGCGCCACCGGGCCCTCTGACCACCACCAGTAGGCAACGGGTAAAGTGTCTCGCCCAAGGACACAACGACCGAGACTGTCCAAGCCGGGGCTCGAACCGGCAACCGGCAACCTTCCGATTACAAGGCAAACTCCCAACTCTTGAGCCACGATCGCCCCCAATCGTAAATAAAATTGAATTGAATTAATGGTGCCTGCGCTGAACTACACCTGCCTCTGCACAGTTTGTTCTGTTAGTTTACCAAACTGCCTTAATTAGGTCACAAAATACATAAAAATGTTTTTGTAATTAAAGGTTTATGTCTGGGATGCCTTAAAAACATGTTTTAGCTGCATGTTTTTTTTTATTATTCAAGTGATCTTTGAGTTGGAAATCATAAAACGACATGAGTAGAGCTAAATCAAGTAGGTTAAACACTAAGACAAAACATCAATCTTTTACTTTGACTCATCATTAGTTACCCAGATGGCAAAAAGAAGGGTAACAAAAAAACAACACAGATGAGTGGATTCATGCCATTCAGACCAGAGAAACAAAATGAAAACAGCTTCTATTAAAAGTGTAGTACAGTAAAAGCCATACCGGACTGTGCTAGGTAACAAAAACAAATTTAATCCTGGACTCGCCTGTCTTCCTGTCCACAGCAGTAGTTAAAGAACAAAACAAAACAATCAGAACTGAAGAAGCTTCTCGGATGAGAGGTGAAACGCCTTCAAGCAACTTAAAGAAGTCCAGACACTTTTTTTTTTGCAAGCTCCTTTGAAAACAAAACAAAAAAAATAGTATCTCTAACAAAAGAAGTTATGTGAATGTGAGCAGATATTATCTGCCTGACTGACTGTTAATGTTGTAATATCATACCTGGATAGAAAAACACACAGTGGAAAACTATCAGTCATGTTCTGGCCTCCTCAGAGTCCAGACGTCAACATTATTTAAGCAGTTTGGGCTCATCTCGACAGAGAATAGACTAAAAGGCACCCAAAATCCATAGAAGTCTTTTGTGAACATGATTCTACCAAATATTGAGGTTTGGTTCAATTGTGCAAACTATGTTTTAGCCTTATATACTGTGTTATATTTACCCAATGAAAGAAATGAGAGGTGGCTCAAGTGTTTTGCACAGTGCTGTACGTTAGCAATATAAAAAATTATAGTGCACCACGGACACATCTTATGTCCTTGATGACGTAAATAAAAACAATATGTGTAACAGCTGATGACACAAGCTTCTTCCTCTGCCCTCGGGAGACTGAATGGAGCTCAGATGGGAATAAGCTTTGTATTGTCAGACATCCCCTTGGAGATTAAACACACTGGACTCTGGCGTATTTGCTTTTAGTAAAATATGCCAGGCAGACAGCACAGTGTCTAAATATTATTCAAAGTGTTTTTTTCCCCTTCCTGAACAACAGAGGACACAGTTAATGTTAATGCATGCACTGTGTTTGTGTGTAACTTCAGGACATCTGGCCAACGCTGCGACAGAGCTGATGAAGCTGGACCATGAGGAGCCACAGCTGACAGAACCGTACCTCTCCAAACAGAAGAAGCTAATGGTGAACCCGTGTTTTCATTAACGTTAACATTTAACTTTTAAGTGTCCTTCACAACTACAGATTTCATTAATATACACTTCAGAAGTGAAGACTTAAGATGACTTTCAGGGTGTGATTCATATACTGCAATTCATAGGAGTTCATTTGCATAAGTTTCAGGGCCTTTAATCCATTAAATGATGCATTAAAATTAAATAAATTTCTCACTTATTGTAAGAATTAATAGCTTAGTGTATTGTACATTTTTAAATTGTTGTTATCCCTTCAAGAAATTATAGTGCACATAGAAAATCCATTAAATCCTCTAAATGTGTAATACATTTATACTTATTTAGGGCAGCTGCCTGAATTAGCATCTTAAACTGATGTATTAATATCCTTCATGGGTACAAAGTGAAGGTTATCACACAGGAAACACCCTGTAAGATTAGCTTCATCGAGTGAAACCCTTAAAATTTTAAATCCTGAATAAAAATATACTTATTTTGAATTACATATATTTGAGACCCCTGAACGGGAATGTAACGAGTATGATTTTTATGTATTTAATGCTTTTTTGGGGGGACAAACAGTTTAAGTCTCTATTAAACTGACAGGTATTGCGTCATTTATGATCAGAGAAGAAATCCTGACTTTTCCTTCAGTGCCGTTAGTTTTCCTATTTGTGGCTTTGAGTGAAATATCTTTAGAGCTACTGGATGTGACATATAGTTAAAGTGCTTTAAATGTTTTTTAAGACTAATGCTATGTAAATACAAGTACACTGCAATTACTTTAGATTATTATGACAGTTTTAAACAGATTCCATGCCCCCCATAGAATAATTCATATTGAGGTTATTTGTATTTTTTGTAAGCAATAAAAAGCAGTTTAGGTGTTTGGCTTTAGCATTTAACTAGATACATATTTTTGGCTGAAATAATGTTCTGAGATGTTTTTTTATTTTTCTGTAAGTTTTTTCTTTTCTTCCAAAAAATGTTTTTAAAGGTTGGATAAATCTCTACAAAGTATTCCAAAAATGTTTAGTGAAAATGTTGCTTTTGATGTTGTTTTTGGAGTGAGTGGAGCTTTCCCTGTTTAACTTTGGTTGAGGCAGATAGTCAGACTGGTTAACAGAGTAGGACAACCACACACTGTCACATCCACACCTATGGCCATTTTAAAGCCACCAGTTAACGTGATTTGCACTGAACTGTGGGAGGAAGCCACAGTACTCGAATGGAACCTGTGCAGGTACAGCGAGAACATTCAAACTGCACACAGAACGGCTCCAGCTGATCAGCCTATATAAGAACCAGGAAAGTTCTTGCTTTGCTGTCGCAGTGCTAGCACTAGCTGTTTCTCACTGCATGTCAAAATATCAAATTTAAAATGTATGTTCTCAGCATTTTAGGCTAAATGTTAAAATGACACATTTTATTTCCTGAAAATATGTGAAACACTTTTAGTGTAGTCTCCAAATTTGATATTTTTCCTCGTGGCATTAGAAATCATTTCACTGCAATGTGTCAATCTATCATAAAACCTGATTTAAATGATATAGTTTATAAATGTTATCCAGTAACATCTGTGACACAGTCTCATAATTTTGCATTCAGAATACCTTTTGTTCAGAAATTGCATTCGAGGAGCATTTTAAAAACCCCGTCATCTCAGACACCAGTGATGTCCTCAAATCAGAATAATGCAGAATACTGTTTTTGTTTTTTATTGTCATAAATATGTATAAGAACATTTTATAACTTGCAACTTAACACCATTCTTTGAACGTTGTTAGGATTTGAAATAGTGCTTCAAATGAATGTTTTCTTAAAGACAGAATTACAAAGTTTATGTAAGGTTTGTTATTTTTGTGGGAATGTTCCCTGCTAGCTAAAATTTCAGTGTTATCAAAACTACAAAAAAGTAATTACTGCTGCTTTAACAATTACAGCATCT
Source organism: Haplochromis burtoni (assembly GCF_018398535.1). Taxonomy (NCBI): domain Eukaryota; kingdom Metazoa; phylum Chordata; class Actinopteri; order Cichliformes; family Cichlidae; genus Haplochromis; species Haplochromis burtoni. Next base: position 758,150 of record NW_024582392.1, read on the forward strand.
GCAGTTAAAACAGTTTAAATTGAGTCCTGCTAAATAAGAAGCCACGCTTGCCTAAAAGGGGGCTGGGAAAGGCTTGATTTATGTCAACTTATAACAATTTATCACTTGAATTTAACATTAAAACATCAGTTTAATGCGTGCTACTTTTTTACTTGTTTAATTGACAGGCAAAAATCTTGGACCATGATAATGTGAACTACCTGAAGAAAATTCTGGGGGAGTTAGCCATGGTTTTAGATCAAGTGGAAGCTGAACTGGAGAAAAGAAAACTAGAGTATCAAGGTATGTCCAAATGATGAATATCAAAGCACAACCCAGACATTTTCTATAGTGATGTTATCGCATTCTTTGCTTCGCAGGCCAAAAGTGTGAGTTGTGGCTTTGTGGACCTGAATTTACACTAGCTGACATCTGCCTCGGAGCCTTGTTGCACAGGCTCAAGTTCTTGGGACTTTCTAAGAAATACTGGGAGGACGGCAGCCGGCCCAACCTGCAGTCCTTTTTTGTGCGTGTGCAAAAACGCTACGCTTTTCGAAAGGTCTTGGGTGACATCCACACGACCCTCCTGTCGGCAGTCCTACCCAACGCCTTCCGGATGGTAAAAAAGAAGCCGCCGTCCTTCTTCGGGGCCTCTTTTCTCATGGGTTCACTGGGTGGGATGGGCTACTTTGCCTACTGGTATTTAAAAAAGAAATACATGTAGTGAATGCCCACTTGTTGTGTTATATGTCTGTGTATTTGTGTGATGTTTAAACTTTTCTGTAATGTTTTATGACTGCAGGAAAACATAATGAATCTATATAGAGAACACTATTACTTACCTGGGTGAACAAAGAAATATTAAAACATTCCATAATAAAAAATTCTTAACAGCACATTTTCTGGTAATCAAGGCCTTCGTTAAAGTTTAATTACTGGAAACTTGCAGCTCTTGTGCATGCAAGTCCTCATTTAACTTTTGTTGAAGGCATGCATCAGGTCCACCTACACTGAAATCTTAAAGTGAAAAAAAAACCCAGATAAAACTTTAAACACAACAACAACAGGGGTTAACTGACCTTCGCATGCCACTATTATAGTCACTACTCATACCTGCTCCTCACTCCTCCATCTACCTGAGGTATAACCAGTAAAACCACAGGGACATGTACATGACGATTACTTTCTGAAAAGTGCTGTGCTGCCAGAAACTGCCACATGTAATGATGAAAGGATGGAGGCAAACTTTAAAGGTATGCTTTGACATTTTGGGAAATGTGCTTATTGGCTTTATTGATGAGGCGTGGATGAGAAGATCGATACTACTCTTTGTGTAGGTGTTAAATATGAAGCTACAGGCCAAGAGGGTGATTAGCTTAGTTTAAACACTGAAAACAAGCGAAACAGCCGCTCTGTCACAGAAATGTAAACAGCATGAAACAGAAGCCAACACCAGTAAATGCCTTTGTCTCATTTAAATATGAAAAACATAATTATGCTTCACTGTTAACATACTAGGTCTAATCAAATTATCACACTTAGCTTGTGATAATTCAGTGAAATTGTCACACTCCACGTGTAATTTGATTAAACACAAACACATTAGCTATATTTTGCAATATGCCAGCGTGAGGACAGTAGAATCTGATATATTAAAACTAAGCAGATAATTAGGATAATGATGGAAGGCGCGCTTCAGTCAATATTGTGCTTAAGTGGTGCAAATCACTTAACACATTTCTAATGAATTAAACTGCCACTCCACTTTGGGTGGCATGGCATTGCGGTGTGGTGGTTTGCACTGTTGACTGGGAGCACTCACTATGTGCTGGGTTTTTCTTTCAGCAGCTCCATAGATGTTCACGTTGGGTTAATTTTTGCTTCTAAATTGGCCATAGGTGTGGATGTGAGTAAGACAAAGTGAAAATGTGAATGTTTGGTTTGTAGTGGAAATGCTTTGAATGGTCCAGTCAGACTGTGTCGGTTCCACTTTACCTGGTTGTTAGCCCTATTTTTTAATCTCAAGTAGAGTATCAAACATACATAAAGTGTGTCACATTACAAGATATGAATATCTTCCAGTGTCACAACGAATCACGAAGGGGAAAGGTTAAAAAAGAAAGTTTAAAAACAAGAGCAGAAGAAGAAATCTGCTTTTGTCTATTTGTGTTTCTTTTGGGGGACTAAACCTTGCTCCTGATAGAAGCATGTTAGGGAAACTAAAGGTGCAAAACAGTGTGTGGGTCTTTGAAAAGACCGTCATTTCATGCAAATGTTTCCAGTCTTAATGCTGAGCTAAGCAGCTGTAGCAGCTTCATGATCATGCACACAATAAAAGCAGTACCCATCTTCTCATCTAACCCTCAGAAATAAAGTGGAAAAATCTCCCAAACTATAAAAGTGCTCCTTTAACTTATTGTACACCCAATATGTAATAACACACAGAGACATGCACACGTGTGTCCAGAGTCAGTTTATTTAGAGCACCACAGATCACACAGCACACAGTGGTCCACTGTCACTATCTTGTCGCTGAGCAGAGGAAAATCTGGGTGTTTGAAAAGTTACACTTGGCTCTACTGATAGCAAAATAATAAATTCTGCATCTATGGCACAATAGTGATGACTTAGGGTTAGGATGTATGTTTCATTGCATGGGTTACTTTCATATTGTGTACACTGAGGGGTTTTTTTGTGGCCCAGAGGCAGAATTTATGACATGACTAAGCCACAGATTTCTAAATATTCAGTTGGTAACTGTAACCTTTGAATCACCTGCACTGCACCGCGTCTGAGACGGTCCCTCAGCAATACTGAGCAAGAAAAAACGCACTGGAATTCACTGCTGTTTGTTTGTCTCTGCTGACTTCCTCCTGACAGATGCAAGATTGTTTTTAACAGATAGATATTTTTAATTACACACGGTCGCATTTATTTTACCATGCTTAATTTTTAATGAGCTTAAAGGTTAAACAACGGGAACGAGGGAAGGAAAAAGCTGACTCATCTGAAGGCTTAAGGAGCATGATGGTGAGAAACAGAGAGCCTTCCCAGCTGTCTCGTTGTTTCTTAATGCAGTTTATTTTTCTTACTCCACATTAAGTTAACCCTTGACGGGAACCACTTTGTGTTTCTTTACCAGATGTCTGTGCTTTTTTTTAAAAAAAAACATGTTATCATGTGCGCTCTTTGGGTTTAACTCATTGTTGTGAGGTGCTGGCTGGAGTTGTAAGCTGCTTTTGCTTTTTCTTGGCTGGTTATTACCGACATTCTTGCAGTAAGGACTCACAGTGCAGCGACTCTTTCTCTCATAACTCAAGATATTAATAAATAACAGAGGTCATGGAGAGTTTTCTACTGTCACACAAACTCAGCTCTGCAGGTGGTGATTAGCATCTAACTGCAACAGAAAAGGCTGAACCAAAGACAATGATCAGTACTCCTTTAATATAAGTTTGTTGCTGTTTCATGTCTTGTAGCAGAATCTGTTTTTTATTAAGAAAACCAAAGTGTACCCAGTTTAATTTTTGATATGGAGAGTGCAGGGCAGCCAGTGAGATCAATAAATCCTTTTTGTCTGAAAAGAAGACATTTGAGATACACATTAAAGTAGACATTAAAGTACTTGATTTCAAGATGTTCAGAAGGGAGGTAAATGAGATTTCCAAAGTTTGAAAGCAAGCAAAAGAGGAGATATGTGTCCAGTTATAAATAAATCAAATAATTAGTTTAACTGTGTTCTCATTCATGTTGAGATTTTCATGCTAAAACGGTTCAATAATTGACACTGTGGGCAAAAATGCCAAGAAACGTCATAACCAGCCAATCACTGTAAACGCTTGGTACATTTTGATTATTGCAAGCACAGCTGTTACGATTCCGCTGCTTCCTCTGACTGAATCGCACTACCCGAGGGGTTGGATCTGTACTTCTTGGATCCAACAAAGATTTCAAGTCGAAAGAATCCCAGTTGTGATTTGTGGCCATTATATTTCACTATAGTATTTTTTTATTTTTTACTTTTTATTTTTTATATTTCTATATATGCATTTATTTATGGTGCTTTTTATGATGTTTGTTCATAAGCCTTAATTTATTCAGTTGCCATCAATGACCAATAAATAATGAAAATAATTAATGGAACTTTTTTTTGTTGGTTTATTTGGACAAAAACTCAGAGCTTCCTGCACGGAGGAGAAAGTCGATTTTTTTTATATTTGATACATAAATCCCAACAGTAGAAAACTGAAACATTCTTCTGTGATTTACATATTTGTAAGCTTAACAGAACTTTAACAAAATATGACTGGTGTCATTCTATACTTTTCCTCATAGCTCAAAAAAGTCACTCTTTTTACACAAATCTTCTGGCTCCTACTTCCTGTAGAAATCAAAAATATAAAAGTTCAGCTTTTAAAGTGAAATTTATGCTGTGGTTTTTACCAGAGATGTACTGGTGAGTGTTTAAGGAAGCAAGATTGTGTAAGTGGGAATTCTGATTTATTCATATAAGGCCAAATCACACAGATCAAGGTGCTTCATAGTGTGAGCTAAGGACCATCAGATGATCCCCTACAAGCACTTAGTGACAATGAGGAGGAAGAACTCCCTTTTAAAAAGGAAGAGAGGGCTGACCTAGGCCAGTTGAGGTTTGAGGGTTAAGTAGGGCAAGACAGGGAGAATCACGACCAGCAAGCAGGTCCAAACACAAACTACAGAAGTTAATGACATGCAGCAGTGACCAATAAATACGTGTAAAGTGGAGAGTACTCAGTGGATCATGGGAAGTCGTCTAGCAGCATAACTAAGGGATGATTCAGGGTCACCCAACTCTAACTATAAACTTTATGGAAAAGGAAAATCTGAAGCTGAATCCTAAAAAGCAATTCAGCACCAGTAAACTACACTGTTCAGCATTTTTAATAGCTTCTGTTCAGAAACTTATGGCACAGAGGAATATTAATCTTGTCTGATTTGTCTTTTAAAGACCAGTTAAAATAAAAACTGATAGTGTTTCAAAAGCTGATGGCAACATAAGCATAAAGCTGCTTTTCTCCATGTTTTTAAATTATATCTTTGCTGTAGGGAAAAATAGTTTCCTTTAAACAGTTTAGGCATTTTTTTTCATGAAATAATTAACAGGAAAAAACCCCTCTTTATATCAATTAATGATGAAAATAAATGTTAGTTAAAGCTCAATACTGAATATTTCCAACCTTAATAATATTTCTTAATTAAATATATTAAAATTCTTATTCCTAACCACATTCTACATCCCTGAACAAACTTAAACTACACATAATGTTGACACACAGTTACTTTGACCCCAAATCATTCACAATAAAAAAAAAACAGATTTCAAATATTATACGTAGGATGAAATGCAGCTTCACTGGATTACAATGACTTGTTCAAAGCTTTCTAAATAAATAACAATGAACATTTACTGTACATTGGTTTGCAAAAAACACACATCATCAGTGCTATACAACTGGAGCTGTAAACATTCTCAACTGTTCCCATACATATCTAAAAACTGCAAATACTCAGTTTGGAATAACGCACTATAAGTCAGGCAAATAATAGCGAACCTTGAGGCTGAAGGTGAGAGGACTGAAGCTGGGCAGCAGAGCAGCTCTGTGCTTTTATCTCAGATTACAAGTCATTTTGGGATCAGCAGCTGCCAAACAGATGAAGAATTGCAAGTAAGTCATTGTGTACAAGGTGGCCAGCCTATGAAGAGGGGAATTATTTAAAATAGCTTCAAGTAGAGTTGCTGGCTTGGACCTGGATGCAGATAGCGTCAAATGTAGTGTGTTATTTTGAGAATGATTTTACTTGAGTGTTCAGCTTAGGCATGCGGCTTCTGTTCTTTTGGGTGGCGCTGAGGGGGAAGTCCTGGTGACATTGGCTTTACATACCAAACCCGATATGTTAAATACCACCCCAGCAGGGCGCATATGGTTCCTAACAACTTGTGAGATGGGTCATGGAAATAAACAGAGGTGCACGTGAACATCCACACCCAAATGATCATGATAAGATTCAAGGCTATATACAGCAGGCTCAAGACCTTCCTGGGAAGTCCAGACAAGCTGGTGGTATTGAGAGAGCTCATCGGAGCAATTTCCTCCATGATGAAGAGGGTGGAGTACGCCAAAATGAAGGAGTGTCCTGAGATGTCATAGCCAACCCAGTGGAATCCAGCCCGCCTGCAGACAGCTTTCGATGTGAACTCCTTGTAATCAACCTTTACCAAGCTGTTTTCATAACAAGAACCGGTCACATCCTCGATGTAGAAGAAGGTCTCTGTGCAGACGTACCAGACAGCTGTTGCCACCACCAGAGAAAGCAGCCGCCGGGCGAGAAAGGAGACACCCCTGTTGAAGGAGGCATTGGAGAGGAGGAGGAAGGGGGTTAGCAGCAGCAGCGTCCAGCCCCAGGACACTTTAACAAAATACCTGCAAGACAAACAGAGCAGTCTGATGAAACAATTTACCACTTCAAGATAAAGTTAATCTCATATGTACACAGAATGTATATTTCATACTCCTGGGCCAATACAGAATGTTTATGCATAAACATTCTGTATACTCCAGGTTTTTACTTCTGTTTCTAACCATCTGTAACACCAGCACATATACTGGTACATATGTACAGATTTATTCTTATTGTATTCTAATTTTTGCCTCATAACTTTTGCACTGTCCAAACCTGCTGTGACAAAACAAATTTCCCACGTGTGGGACTAATAAAGGTTATCTTATCTTTATCTTATCTTATTTCTTTTTAGAATAGAATATAATAGCTTTTTATTGTCATTGTACATGTACAACGAAACTGTGGATGCTCCACACTAGCTGTGCATGGAACAAAAATATAAATAGCAGGACATAAATAATAACAATTGCCAGTTTCTGCTCCAACAAAATCCAGGTAAGCCAAGCAGTTTTTGTTTGTTTTGAGTTGTGTTCAACAAATAGGACTTCATTAGCCCGACAGTTGAACAGTTCACCCTTGACCTACATCTCTCCAGTCTTGCCAAATTCATTAAAACATTAAAAAAAAGAAAATTATAAAGGTGCTTTTAAGTCACCTTAAAGTGAACGCCAGGTGTGCCCACGAGCTTGAATGAATCGGTTGTGTTAGCTAATCAATCGCGTCGTCATACTTACACGTTCAGGGCGTTTTTGCTGCTGCTGAAATACGTCTGCGGAACGAACTCCAGCTCTTTCAGGACGGACCCCACGACCGAGATGAGCAAAAAACTCCAGGGGAACTTCTGTCGGACGGCCGGTATCCTCCACAGTACCACCAACTTATCCACAATGACATCCAACGACGCCATGTTGACGCTATGACCGTTGCTCTACACCGGCGGGGAGGGGTACGTTGCTTTGACGTCACTGCAGGTCAACCAATGAGATTTTATTGTTCTTCTTTGTGTTTTTAACGGCAGACTACAAACGGTAAATTCAAATGGATAGCGCCCCCACCGTACAGGGTGATGTGCTACTTTCTTCTTAACACTTGCTTTCCTTTCACTTTCTTTGTATCTGACATATGTTTTCGTAGATATACATATTAATCCAAAATAACATAATAAATGGAGGAAAACAATTAAACCACAGTCCTAAAACCAAGATCAGCCAGGCAAGGCCATGATGATCCACTTGGTAAAGTAAACCTGCTAGGCATCTTTTTTGGCTTTCAAACAACAATTCTGATGGCTAAAGATCCAAACGGGACAGGGAAAAAAAAAGAAAACAAAAAAGGAACACCTCTATAAACATCTGCACATCAGGCAACCTGCTCTACTCCTGAGCAACAGCTACCCTGGGAGGTGCTTCAGAGATTTTGGTTCCTTCTGAGATGAGCATCACACAGTTCCTGCCGGTATGTCGGCTGCAGCTCCATATTGTGAATCTCCACGTCTACCTGTTGGATTTGGGACTGTTGAGGCCATTTCAGTACAATGAATTCACTGAACTCACTTAGATGATCCAAGAAAAAACAAAGAAAGAACGGAAGAAAGATCTTCTGTATATTTCTCAAAAAATGTGATCCTGTCTCCCTGAACCTTAAAAGAGACCTCTTTGACAGCATCTGGTCAAATTCCCCTTATTTCCACATGTGGTATGTCTTCCTCATTAAACCGACATCATTGTGATGCAATCTACATTATTTATCTACTGGAAAAGTTGCTAAAAGAGTTCTGTTTCTGGGTCAAATTTAATTTATTTCTCCCAGTTTTTCTGTTATTACATGCAACACAATATATTCATACTTTGTAATTAACAGTTTAAAAATGTATTTAATAATACTAACTAAAAAAATAGATATAAATGCAAATCATATGCATATATTTTCACTGTCTACACATACAATTTAAGGTAATTAATGGAAGTGTTGATGAGAGCTGGTGCTGATGTTTGTAAAACTGAATCCTGCTTCTGCTGATTGATTGTGATTATACTGGAATAAAATAAATCTCCCCTTGAAGGACAAAGTTTGTCCCCAGTGCACTCTGACTTGGCAAACAAGCCTCTCTAAAAAGCAATTTTCCAAGCATGCCTCCGGTTTGGCTGATTGTTCTTCAAGGATTGCTGCCAAACTACAAACTCTGTCAGGAGGCAAAAAAACTCCAAAACCCATCCAGATTAAATGGTTTCAGATTACATTTCAGACAGCCCAAGACCTGATTGAATCACACCTCAGATTTCTATAGTTAGATTGAAAAAAGGAATCTTTTTGCAAAACAAAACATTTGATGAAACTAAACTTTTGAGGGCCTTACTCAAGTGATAAAGACGTAAGTAAATGTAAAGAACAAGATGGAAAACTAAAAAAAAATCTCCTGCAGTAATCATCACTGCACAGGTGTGTTTTCTGCTTCTCTTGAGGTAAATATAGAGGTCACTGAGTTCTTCTCATCTCCTTTCAGATTGATCTGCAATGTCACAGGGAAGTTTGCATGTAACTGTCCTGCAGTGCATCGAACCAGATGATGTCATGCTGCAGGCAGTAAGAGAGGGACTCCAAAAACCAAAATAAAACTGGTCTAGTCCAGCCAGATAATTATCCTCTCCAAGGTTTGACCTATTTCTGACCCCCCTGGTGAAGTTTCACCATTCAAATTTCCAGACTCTTGAGAACTAATGCCCCATGGTGCACCATGTTTAAATTCCTTTCTGCAGTTCATTTGTGCATTTAGGAAAAAATAAACTTCTGATATATTTGTATTCATTGTTATTAAATGACAGCCAATAAGTTCCATTAAAAAGTATATAAATATCTATAAATATATGTTTAAAAATTTTGAAAAGGGCTAAAAATGTTAAAATTAAATACTAATCAACTGAAAAGATGCAAACTAAAGTTTTAGCAAATCACACCCACCTTGTTTTAATAGAGATTTTTCTAAAATTGTAAAAGCAAAACAATTTTTCACCACTTATCATTTTCTCATAGTTACCCTGATCCCTGCTTTTATAAACACACTATTCTAATGTCAAACAGCCTCTGCATGTATTTTAAGTGTTATGGTTTTATATTTGTATATATCTGGTTTATGCTGCAGCCCCCATGTGATGTTTCCTACAGTGTTAGTGAATAGTAGCTCAGCTTTAAAGATTTTATCACAATACCTTTCTTTCCTTTGAGGCTGGCAAATACTCTGCAGTACAGCCACACTTTCACCTTTCTCCTCTGTCAGCGGGAAGCACCAGATGACTGAATAAATATACTTTGAGCCTGTGCTGCTTGACCTTTTTCTTTCCTTCTTTTTGATATTTAACAGCCAGGTTTGATGGATATATTCTCCCTTCTTTGATGTGTGACGCCTTATATATCAACTATGTGCAAAAACTGTCATGCATGTGGCTGATGCTAATTTTAAAAGTTGGGTCTTTGCATTCAGTACGTTAAGTTCAAGCTAATCTGTTCATTCAGCTCCACTGACAGAATGCTAAAGAGATTTGAACAAAAAATCAAGAACAATACTAATATGAAAAAGTGCAAGTAGATAGAAAGTAGATATAAAAAATAAACAGTTGCCAGTTATAGACAAGCAAGTGGAAAAAGTGCTTGAGTTTAAAGGATCAACAACACGATGTGACATTGACCTTGTGTGCGTTCAAGGTTTTTTTTGCCTTTCTGTGCATTTCACACACAAATTACAACGTCTGGGAGCCTATATGGACGTATGCTGCAGCATGACTTTAAAGGCTACACTATGTTACCTGACCAGCCAGGTGACATAGTGGAATCTTCAGACAAAATGTGGCCATTGATGTTGAGTCTTTCTCTTCTGCTGTACTAACAAGGCAAATAGGAAATGCAGGGGTAGATGATCTAGACAAGAATAATGCTAAGTAATGCACCTATGACTACTGACTGTGACAGCAAGTAAAGATGTTCCAATGCACAAAGCAGAGCCATGTGCATAAAGTATAATAAAAATGTGCAGTAAACAGGATTTCTGTGAAACCCGCTCAAATATATCTCAGTAAGATGGTGCAGAACAGAATAAAATCACTTGAAGACTCACAGATGAAGCAAAATACTGGCACAGAAAAAGGGAGAAACAAAGAGTGGGCAGGACATTAAGACATGGGTGACCCAAACAGGGCAGGTAATCACACTGGAGGAAAAACCTAAAATGAAAAATTCTAACAAAGATAAATTATGACCTTGAAGACCAGATGAAACTTCAAGATGAAATAAAGTATTTTATTATGTTAGCTGCTATAATAATCACTTGATCTCCATAGAAAAATATAATTTGGAACATGAATTGCTTTCTCATGCCTATTCATGCCTAAGTGGTCGAGAGTTGAACATTCAGCAGAAATGATATAAAGTATGGAATGTGCTGGAAAAATATTGTAGTGCGTGCATTTAAAACCAGCAGATTCCGCTGCCCTACTTGCTAGACGTGCATCCTTGCAGCTTCATCCCTAAACTAGTAGGATCTCTGTTTTTTGACACAATGGAGAAGATCCAGCATGCAGAGCAGAAGCATAAATACAAGGGGACATTCACTGAGAGCTCTAAAAAATATCAGCTGCACTGCATGCAGTCTGGACATGAACAATGATATGGTCATGACTTCACTGGCAAAATTGATATCTAGTAAAGATTTCATAATTTTGTAGTCCAGTTTTGTGCTTTCCCCTGTGTCATCTCTCTGACACCATTACCTGTAGATCCAGGTGATGCAGTGCATCTTCAAAATCTCTTGAACCAACAACAGCTGCAGATAAACCCTGAGTCTGCAGCCACTTTCTCCCTCCTTTTTCTTAAATGCACATTCTTTGCCCATCTCCTACAAGCTTCCTATTATCCTGCTTATTCAGCTTTTTATTGTATTTTTTATTGAAGAAATCCAGCGAGGTAAGGAAACTAAAACATCTCCCGTAAACCAGCCTCAAGCTCTGAAATTCTGAATTCCTTTTTTATTTAATATAAAGATGTCTGTTATTGATTCCAGTAATAATTATTTCTGAACAGTATTTATCATTAGGTGTTAAAACCACAACTCTAACTCCTCTTGTCCACACTTAGAAATTACTGAAAAGTCAGATGTACAACAACATAATATAACCAAGCTTGCATTATTAATTAAGAATAATGTAGGGGAGACCGGGGATAGTTGTAACGTGGGTCAGTTGTAACAATTTCTAATTTCTCCAATCAGGGCTAAGTTTCAAATGATGTGACTCATCCTGTGCATGCCCAATTCAGTTCTGCTATCACATGTGAAAAATCAGCACATTTTGTCAAACACAGACAATTTAACATGAAAAAAAGTAATTTGTATGCCAAAAAGTAAGTTTTTCTACTTTATTTCAATTTCTAATAGCATTATCTGCTTTGCAGTTAAACTCATCAAACTTAAATTATGTTATTTGTATGTCTATGGGGATATATTCTGTGTAGGTCTTTAGTGCTAATGTTTTAGCCGTTGGCTGTAATGTTAGCTAGTTCATGGCTATAGGAGTCTGGGTCAGTTGTAACAGCAACAGTCTGGGTTAGTTGTAACAATAATGCAGATGTTACAACTTACCACACTATTACTTTAACTTATATTAAACAAGTTGGGGCAACGACATCAGCAGAGAGAGGTTCACTGGTCGCTTTTGTATATGCGGTTAATGCCATTGGCAACACAATTCCTCCACTGTTTGTGTTCCCACACATACATTATGCAGACCACTGTGTCAGAGATGGACCAGTAGGAAGTACTGGTAGTGGAAATAAATCAGGATGGGTGCAAGAAACAGATTTCCTCATCTTTCTGAAGCACTTTGCAAACCACACCAAGGTAAGCCATGATAAAAAGTAATGGAATTGCGATGCTGGTGAACAACTACATTTTTTCAGCTTCATTGTTATGTTCAAAATTGGTGCAAGAGTTGTAGGTTATAATGCCCACTGAGCCAATGAGGCCAAACTCAAGGAAGACCAACCAAAATTAATGAAATATTCAGTTGCAGAAAATTCCATAATTTGTCTTTTTTGGGGGGTTGGAATATGTTCAAAAGCTAGATTTCTGCATTCTGTCACACACACACATAGCTACATAAATGGATGTAAGTGCATTCATGTGTTGAATAAACAAAGATTACATGTTAATGTTTTGTTAGTACCCTTATTTCATTGTGTTACATTTCACCCCAGGATATGTTACAACTAACCCAGACTATGGGGTTAATTGTAACATTTCACTCTTTGTGTTTGAGACCATACCATGCAATGGGTAATTGTGCTGCAGAGAAAATAGCTGCACTATTTAATAGCAGAGACATGTAAATACTTTGCATTACATTTTGAATCCACTACCTTAAAAGAGCTTCAATTTACAGACAGAAATGTGAAAAATGTTACAACTATCCCCGGTCTCCCCTACAATAATATACAGTTAAAACATATAAAATGTATGATTCATTGTGAAAATGTTTACTTGCTGCTGCTGATAAATACAGAGGTTAAAGTAAATCAAATCAGATGTGGTTCTGACCCTGTCAAAAAGGATGGCGGTCGGTAAAATATTTTATGATTGAGATTCACGTTCTCAGATGCAATTTCCTGTGTTTGTGAAGTAAGGAGAACGAAAGAGACAGACAATAAATTTTCAGGAAAGAAGAAGAAGAAGTCAGCATACAGGAGGGTTTGTGCTTCAGTTAAAACTGCCTGCCACACATGACAAACGGGCTTGTTTGCAAACGCTCACTCTGAAGTGAGGAGCTCCTCTGCAGCTTGTCTGACTCTGTGAAAGGATCCACTGATGCAGGTACGAGGCTCAGCTTATTCCACGCACTGTGTACAAGGCATGATTGAAGACTGCAAAGAAAATGAACATGTGATAATGAAGTGTTTAAATTAATTGAACGTTTAATCTTTCAGCAATCATGGTTTCTGACCTGTTCTAATAGTTTTTATCAATACCTTGCTGTGTGTTTTTTTGAAGACCACCAAAACTAAGAACAAAACAAAAACAAGTAGTGGATGGGTAAAATGATATTTTCTGACTGGGAAAATGCATTAAATTGAGGTATACTGAAATGTATTGACATTCTTGTTATTTAACAAATTGTTCTTCTTACACCAACTTTATACTTCGTTTGTCCTTCAAGTAGTTGTTAAGGTTAATTGTGTGATTGCTAACCTGATATGGACTTGTTATAAAATCCATATGATTTATGATATTTCTCAAATTTTGTTATTAAATAATAATAATAAGTATAATAATAATAGGTAATAGAAATAAAACACATTGCAAAGTGACCTCAAAACCTTTTGGGGCTTTTTTCACTTTTGTCAGAGAGCACACAGTGAAACATGAGACAGTAAAGTGTGGAGAAAGTGGGGGAAGACACACAGCAAAGGCCCTGAGGTCAGACTTAAACCCAGGCTGATGTATTTATCTCTGCAGCAGAAGGTCACGTGCTCAACCCAGAGAGTTAAACTGACTCCTTTTCCTTTTATGAATAGTTGGAGGAGGACAAAGGAGGGGGGAACAACTAAGCTGTAGTGCCTCTTCACCTCACTGTGCAATACCTTTTGTGCAATACTTTTGTAAATAGTCAACAGTGCAATAGACCCCAATACTTGAAATGTGCAATTCACTTGTATTTTTATTTTTTATTCCTATTTATTCTATTTATCCCCTTCGTATATTTTATTTATATTGTCTCTGTATTTATATATATGTGTGTGTGTGTGTGTGTGTGTGTGTGTATATATATATATATAATATTCTGTAACTCTGTAACTTCTGTCGGTGCTGTGCTTTTTGGAAATCGAATTTCCCAGAGGAACCCACCCGAGGGATTAATAATGTTCTATCTAATCTAATCTAATCTAATCTAATCTAGTTGCAAAAAAAGGGTCACCTTTACAAATATGTTGATGAGACACTCTTTTGCCTCTTATCTGGTTTAATTAACCAAATTCAGCACACAACTTATTAAATTACCATATGCCTGGGATTTGACTGTGTTTTTTACTTGTAAATTTGACTATCATGTAATCTGCTCTGCTCCTCAGAGCTGCTGCCTCCTCCTCCACAGGCCTCAGATGACTGCTTGTGTTCAGCTTATGCTGGCTGCCACCCTGTGGATGATGCCTGGAGGCGTCAATACTTATCGCAGCAGACGTAAACCAGCAATTTCACCCAGAGAGATGAATGCGCTGCTGGATTACCATAACCGAGTCCGCTCTCAGGTCTTTCCTCCTGCTGCTAATATGGAGTACATGGTGAGGCACTTGTATATATATGGACACACATAGACAGTTTGTTTGTATAAAATGCACTAAAAAGGTTAAATAGTGAGGTGATTGTTACCTCCAGCAGTTCATTATACAAACTAGCAGGCAGCTTATAGTGAAGACCCCAGCTCTGCTACATGTGCTGCAGACAGTGCTGAACGAATTGAAAATGGGGAGTCAGAGACCTCTGCTGGACAAACTATGAAATTACAGAATTCCCAAATCCATCCATGTAAGCTGAATCCAATAAACTGGTGATAAGCCAATATCGGCTTTAATATCAACCAACTGATTAATTAGTCAGAGTCTAGAATACATAAAATATGACAAGAAAACAAATAACTTAAAAAAATACTCTACAGTGCTCAAGACAAAACAATATCTTCTTGATAACTTTGCATTAAATACAATTCTGTGGTATTTTTGTAGTTTTGTTTATGTTCTTTTGAAGTTCTTCATTGTATTTCAGAGGGCTATGCTACTTTTTACTTCATGTGCTACCTCACAATATAAAATAGCAGAATTAGTCATTACAGGCACTAGTCACTGCAATCAGTTACAGTGATAAATTACTATTTTATTGTTGGCCCTTCAATAAAAGTAACCATGGAGAAAAACAATAATAATGTGATCATGACTTGGGAGCATTGCCTGCATAGTTTGGGTGTTTGACTTTGTGTGGCTTTGGTGTTTTATACAGAATAGGAAAAAATGTCATGTCATGTTAGGGATTGGTTGTTAGTGACAGCTCCTCTGTTATTCTCCTTTTCTGCTATTTATGCAGCTGTGGGATGAGGGACTTGCTAAGTCAGCTGATTCATGGGCTTCACGATGTGTTTGGGATCACGGTCCGACACAGGCCATGAAATACGTGGGTCAAAACCTGTCAGTCACTTCAGGAAGGTAGTACATAGCTAACAAACTGTGGAAACACTGAATGCTCATTATAATCATATATTGGTTTTTTTTATTAATAAAATAAAACAAACACTATATGTATGATATGTTGATTCATAATTTAAAAGGTACCAGTCTATCACAGATCTGGTCAGGTCCTGGAACGATGAGAGGCATCACTTCTCCTACCCAAACAGATGCAGTGGGTCAGTGTGCTCTCACTACACTCAGGTATGATATACTCAGTGATTCCATTTTAGTACATTTGAGTGAGATAAAATTAAACATGTGTTTTTCTTCCCTATGCTGTATAATAACCATTAGATATTTATATGTTTGTACATACTGTGAAACTAAGTGTTAAGATATTAAAAAATACATTTATCATCAATTTCATTAATTTCAAAATGCAGAAAACAGTGAAAACCTGAAATAAATAAATATTTTTTCAGCTCACCTATAGAAACAATAGCACACAGCTTTTCTAAGCACTTATCTGGTGGGTTTTTCTCGGCACTTTGAAGAGCTTTTCACAGTTTTTCTGTGTTTTCTGTCTCTTCATGTATTCTCAGTCTGACTCTATGATGGTGATGCTCAGAACTCTTTGTTTAGGGTTGTTGATTTTACACAGAATCAATGCACATCCATCAGATGTCTTGTGTTCTGTTGTATATCCTAATAATGTAATAATGTAAAGTGTGTGCAGCTCTTTAGGCACATTTAAAACAGTAAATATAGCACCATCAGTGTATGTGTTCCATAAAAAATGTGGCTTCAGTTATTGAAAAACTCATCATTTAGATTATAATCAAGTATTTATAATCCATTCTTTCTGGAAAAGGTCGGATCCTTTTCTGTTTTATTTTATTAAACACTACTTTCTTGCTTTGGAGGGTTAAAATGCATATGTCTGGGTTTAAAGCAGCCTAACAGTTGTGTTTTCAAATTAGCGCTAACCTCTGTAAATGTGTGTGCTTTGACTTGTGTGCATATGAAGAGAAAACATGTGTCTACGGTTTGTGTCAGATGGTGTGGGCGAGCACCAACAGAGTGGGATGTGCTGTCAGGAAGTGCTCCAACATGGACGTGTTCGGCAGCACCTGGAGGGAAGCAACGCTGCTGGTCTGCAACTACTTGATAAAGTAAAGTTTGGGAAATATGCTCATTCACTTTTTCACCAAAAGTTTGAAGATGCAGCTCAAAACTGTGGCTTCCTCCGAGACACACAGGATGCCTATTTTTTAAAGTAGAAAATAAGTATCCTCTATGCAAATGCTAATAAGCTAATCATTGTTGGTTGTAGTTTCAGTTTTAGTCTACTATTAGATCTTGAAAATGCTTTAAATCCAAATGATCTGTTTTATTTCACACATATGGGATCAGTTTAATGTTTTTAGTTCAAACCAGGTTCAAATAGGACACAAGAGGCAGATTTCAAGAACAAAAAGTGAGCTTTACTTGTATATACAAATGTCTTAATGAAGTTGGCAAAAATAAGAACAAACAAACAAACAAAAACAAAACGGTTGCTGTTTTCGTCCATGTTCTAAGTAAAAAAGAAAGAACCAATACAGACCCAAACCCTGCTCTCACAGGTGCAAATACTCATTTAACTATTACACTCAGAATCTCACCTTTTAATTAGCTAAATATATTTCTTTGTATTTCAGAGGAAACTGGGTAGGAGAAGCTCCGTATAAGACTGGAAAGCCATGTTCTCTCTGTCCATCCAGCTACAGAGGCTCCTGCTGGAGAAACCAGTGCACACTGAACAAAAAACCCAGGAGACTTTAACACAAGAAAGAAGCTATTAACACAACACAGTGTTTTAATTTGTAAACTGAAAAAAAGAATCCGCAACAGTTCCAAATGTGACTCACAAAAGCTGTACAACAAGACAATCTGGATAAATGACGCATGTGTCCAGTTACCACTGTTACCATTTGTACTGTAAATACTTTATTTACTGCAACACTTGAATTTCTATTCCAGTTACAAAATAATGTTACAACTGTTATTTCCTTTGACTTTTAGGAGCTTTGCACTGTTAGAACCTGTTTAATAATAATAAAAAAAAGCAGTTTTATGCTACAAGTTGCTCATTTTAGCCCTGATATACATCTTTGATTGTCTTTCTAGACTGTGAACCTGTTCCCACAGTAAATGACAATGCATTTATGGTTGCCTGTTTGCCTGACCGAACATTAATTAAGTTATAAATAACTGATGAGGCTGTATATTCAGCACAAGTAATTCGCTGTTCACCACTTGTGTTTATTCACTGCAGCTGCAGGAAATTTTCTGTCCTGCATTTCACCTCATTACAGCTCAGCATTTACCCATCAGAGACTTTTTCTGTCATAAACCCCAGCCTAATGCAGCTTTTATGGCCTAAAATACGAGGGAATCAGCTGTGCCTCCCAGCTCAACTGATTTGTGGACACACACACACACACACACACACACACACACCCAAACGTAAAACATTTGATACAGAAACCAGTCTCTCCCAAGCAAACAAAGTACCTCACAAACAAGTATAAAGAGCAGCTGAGATCAGCACTTTGTTGACTGTAATGACTGTTTATTTAGCAGCTCTATTCAGAAATGGAGAGTGGGTGTAATTTTCTTTCTTTGTGCAAGGTGTTTCTCCTTACTCTACATTTTTGTGCAGGTGTGGTTTTACAGGTAATTGCATACACTGTTTTCAGAATTTCAATCAATCAGTTTCCACAGTTAGATGTTTGGAAAACACCGTTATCCTCGCTGGATGAAATTTTCATGAGAATATCCACACCGCCTCATCCCTGCAGACGATTAGCAAGAGAAACTGAACTCGGAAGAAACCAACATCAAAATCCTTTTCCTAGTAAAGCTAATCCTATTAAATTAACACATTATATTTAATCTGGTTTTTCTTTAGACACTGTTACACTTACTGTTTTTTACATTTTAGGCGATTTTAACTTAACAAGCAGTATTAGTGTGTTAGTTAATGAGCTTTAGAGGTGCCAGAGAGTGGATTTTGCAATCTTCAGCCAGTCTTAAACTAAGCAACTAGAAAGAATTAATACATATTTTTGAAGGTGCCCAAAGAAAATATGACAAATTTCCCTATGGAAGCAAAAATGTCTGTTTGCATGCAGCTGAAATGTGCCAGCACGATATAGAATTATCGTAAAGGACGGCTTGTTTCCAAATCAAATGTACAGATTTTGTCTCTTTTTATCCATTTAGATTGTTTGGTGTGTGTCCCAGTTAGCTCAAGGATGAAAACATAACATTTTGTGAGCAATTTCATTTGGGAATTAATCTCTGTCTACCAAGCCGTACCTGCCAACCAACTGAAGCGTGAAGCTTGCAAACTTTAAAGCTCCGGTGAGGAGATGGCATCCATGTTTACACGCCAACCGTCTCACTTAGCAGAAGAAAGCCAGAGGAGGGCTTGTGACACTGTAACAGGATGTAAACATTGTAAATTGATAGCTGTATTATGATTTTCAACTCTTGCTAGCCATTAAAAGTGATTTTACACTTTTACACTATAATCCCCTCAGACAGACACACATATTCTTTACCTTTAAGCATCGGGGTGAAAAATAATGTTGAACTTCCCAAATGTAGAGCGAAGGAGCCACACACTGACCTTATGATTGCCACATTTATCATGCTGAGCACCTTCTTTTGGTTGGTGAATGTAGTTTTAGAATACCTATGTCATAACTGAGTTATTCAAATTTATTTTTCTGCACAGGGCAAAGAGCCAACTAGCTTCATTACATTCAAAGAAGGCAGACATCTCAACAGCTTATAGGCCAAAGAAATAAAATCAAACGATATATTTGATTTAAACTCATTCTCCAATGAAATGAAGCTGGGCTTCCATCTCTGCTGGGAGGATGTTTTGGCATCCGCAGAGAGTTCAGGCCCCAGGTATATAACGGCTAAGCAGTAAAGTTTTCTCCTCAGTCAAAACAAAACTGATGATGTCACTCGTCATACAGTATGCTTGCTGCCACCCTCAGTACATTCTCCACTCCTCTGTCTTTTATGTCCCTCCCCACCCTCTTTCTTTCATTCTATTTTACATAAACTCTTATTCTTACACAATTTTCATCTTTGACTGAGAAATGGCTGTTGGGTGATGAGAAAGAAGGAAAAGAGCACAATAACTTTATGTCTATTTGAGTTTCTATCATCATGTTGCCATAGCTACAGCTGCTATATAGATTGGTGTCCATACGAGCCTGGTTACTGTTTAACCTCCCCACCCACATTTGCCCAGATTAGGAAAATCAATAAGATAACAGCAGCAACACCGGCCTTACCTTGCACCAACAACACCCTTCTCGCACTACAGCACCCTGCGCCAGACTTCCACATTTTACACCTTATGCTGAGGGGAGAAAATAGTGGATTTAAAACATATGCTCGGGAGGAAGGAGAGGACGACATGGTCAATGTAAACTCACAAGTCAGTTCAAGTATGGAACTTCCATTTGGTGAGTACACACTTTTGCTTTTATCCGTGTGGCCGACTAGTTTAAAAAGAGGCTAAGCATGGCAGCTGCTTGCCTCTTTTTGCTTCTTATTCAGTGTTTTTGTGCAACAGCTGCTTGGCTCCAGAGCTCTGCTGGATCACAAGGGATTCAGGGTGCAAATATCACCACCATACATGTCTGTCTTTTTCACACGGCTGTAATCCAGGAGGTGTGTCAGAGATATGGAGGTCGTTAAAAAAAGGCCATGGGAGCTGGGCCTGATGGAGATGATGGTTCAGAGATATTGAGATGTAAGAGCTGTAAGAGTACAGTGAGTGTGACAGGGCTCACAGGCTGATTTGAAATGATTTAAGCTTGCTCTGTTTGACAAGCTGTGCTCATGGACTGGATATTTTTTACGGAGTTCTGAAAACATTCTTTCTGTAGAGTTACACTATCCATAAAAAGACTGACATTTTAACCTCACTATGACACTGTGACAAGCCTCTGCATTATTTTATGGCTACAATATAAGGTGCTGTGCAAACACAAAACAGCAGAAGGACACATCGCTGCTACAGGCACACAAACCGCCCCTTTGTCATAACTGTTTTGAACCATCTCAAGAGAGGCCTTACTCGGCATCATACCAGCTGTCTGATGCAGCAGTTGGTGGGAGTTTAGTTTTTGCTTCTGTGGTCATTCATTAAATAATTTGCATGTCACACCAGGGATGCAAATCCATTTAAACAAAGCTCTGGCCAAATGAGAAATGAAAATATCCGTCCATTGTTTTAACTCTGCCTTTGCTCGTTTATTCTTTCCCTCCTTGCATTTCTTCTCGTGCCACTATGCCAATTCGCTATATGTAGGCTATTTTTTCAGCAAAAGGAACAGCTACACAGAAAAGGTGAATTGTACAAAGGAAGGAGGTGATATTTTCATACATTTCAGTCCCAGTGACCACTAAAGTGAAAGTCAGTTCAGATAGTGAAAATAACTTCTCATATATGTGTCCAGCAGTATTTCAAGGTTGTCGCTGCCAGGCTTGCTTCTAGGACTTTGTAGCTGGCAAGCAAACCCCCTATGGGCTAGCTAACTGGGAATATACTAACACTAATCTCTCTAATGAACACCCCATGCTTCTCTAAATTTTCTCTGCATTGGCCGGTTTACATCCAGCTCCATTTACTTTTCCATTTCAGTTAAGAGTGAAGCGACAGGGATAAGATTTCCAGGCTGCTATTTTAGTTGCTGACAGGACAATATTTTTATTTAATTATATTTACAATTCATGTTTTGTGAGGGGTTTTTGTTACGGCATAAATCTCTAGATGATTTCATTTCATTATGACACAGTACATGCAGCATAAAGAGAAACTGTATAGAACAATGAGCATCACGATTTTGTTCAGTTATACAGTTTTGTTTGATGTGTTATTTTGTCAGTTAGAATTACAGTCACAGGTGATCATCATGCGTGACACACAGAAAGAAAGCTGTGCATTTTGTTTTCAGTGGTTGTATCGCACAAAGCCATGAGAATTGAAATCTACTGAGAAGTTAAGCAGGCTCACAGTCGTGTCCACAGCAAATGAATCCTGTTTCAGTAAAATCTGACCTTGATCTTGAGCACAGTTGAAGACACATTAGGAGACCATAATATGGAAGTTCCACTGACATCCTGAAGGCTTTACACATCAGATGTGTAAAATTTGTGAGAATATTTTGTGCTTTAAAAATAGTTTTTGGATTCACCCATTCTTAATGTGCAAATTCACACCGACCGCGTAATTTCACTGGATGAATTTGCAGCATTTATTTTTCTTTAGCTTTCTGAAATGATTCATCCGCCTCCTCAGATGTGGTCCCAACTCTGCCAACAAGAGTTCAAACTGCCCCCCTGACATCCTGACATATGTATGAAAGCAGTTGTGATACAGCTTTAACTCCTGGTTCAAAGTATGAAATTCTCCCTGCTGCTGCTTTTTTCGGAGACTTGAATGAACCTAGCATCTTTGTTTCCTCCTTCTCCGGGTTTAGAAACAACAGGACCGGCTCATCGTGGCTTAATATCAACTTCTTTGTCCTCACATTTTCCTCAACAACACAGTGCAATCGGTGTATGTGTGTGTTAGATGACAAGTTCAGAATCCGAAAATTCAGATTTTCATGCTGTTTTTTGAATCGTGCCCAGTAATAACCTAATAACATAATACTACAGTTAACTGTGTTATCCTGTTAAATTTATACTGTTTATTAATGTTACAGACAGACAAGACCACATTAATATTACCATTTTATTATAGCCACTAGTTGCTACCTACCTGCAGGTAGCTGCTAATACTTAAATGGCTCATGTTTATGCGGACAGTGGCAAGGTCAACACTTCAGATAACTGTTTAATACTTGTTGTTAAAACAGGAGACTTACTGACCTCCCAACAGTCGTAATAACGACCAAGGCATCAGTCTTTAAGATGCTTCATCGTGTTTGTAGTGCTACTGTTCATGTGTCCAGCTTCTAGTAAGGGGGGAAAGGTTGTGCACCTTTACTTAGTAAAGGTGTGTGTCATCTGGAGCAGGTGAAGACGGCAGTGCTGGTATCAATGCTGTTGCAAATGCAAACTGAATGTGAGTTTGCTGCCTAAATACTCACCAAATGTACATTAAACCTCAAGTTTTATTCAAAAAAAGTAAAATAAGAAGAAAAATACAGCACAGAGATCTTATATTTTACTTAGTTAAAATTTATGAATGTGCTTATTCTAAAGTTTCCACCAAGTCTCTAGTGACTAAGCAGCACAGACAGGCTGGGGAGGGGCTGAATTACTAAGAAATACAGTTTTAGTTTTCATATGATTTGTTGACAAAAGCAAAGCTAAGAAAAGTGATTCTTTAAGCTACACCCTATCGAGTCAATGCAGACTATAATCTTGGTTGCTAATTTACAGAACTAGCAAACATTAAAAGCAGAAAACCTTTTCCTTTCTTTTCTTTTCTTTTTGTTTGGAGTACTGGCTTCTAATGAATACAATAGTAAGCTTTTCATGGAGGACTTGTTTACAGTATATGCTTGACAAATCTTCCAAAACCAGGACATTTATGTTATAAATACATTCTTTGGCAGTTGCGTAGTTTAAGCTTCTTTTTGGCCTAGCTCAGGTTAAACTATGCTTCTTTGTCCAAGCAAGCTACAAACCTCTGCTTCTATTGCAAAACCGTATAATTCCACATCCTGAAAATAGTCTGCTTCCTACTGAGATTTTATCAAGATGATAAAATATATTATGATAAATTATGTATTTTTTTTTAGCAGGTTTCTCACTCCTTCACACTCAGCTGTGGGCACAAGCTGACAAACCTTCTTAGCAAGGTGACTTATAGCTCATAGAACACACATAGTTTGTGTCAGACACATGGGATTAATTGCTTAACGGTCGCAGCCTGGACAAACTCCCAAGCCCTGCAGAGGGGCAGAGACACTTGGTGAATGCAAACATGACAACAGCCGTTGAACAGACCCTCAGCAGATATCTGTTTGCCTAAAAAGCTGAAAGACTTGACAGCAGGGCACATTCTACATTAGACACATCAAGCTATGCACACAAAATATTTTTCAAGGCACTCTTTTTTTTGTCATCGTACTGGCATGTAGATGAGGATTTCTCATGATAATGGCATCTTTAAAAAAAAAAAAAATAGTACTTCTAAACACTGACACATTGCAATGCAAAGGTTTAACCTTCTCATAACTTCTGCATGAACCATAAACAAAGTAATGCTTACAATTATTATTATTACAAATTAAATAATGAAACTTTCTGTTACAGGCAGAGGTTGTTACTGATAGGTCGCTAAAGAAGTAATTTTGTCAAAAAATGTGTCACATTTTTCAAATGTTGGTGGCAGAACAGCCACTTTCGTTGCTTCAGTCATGCATTTAATGTTTCAGGTGAAGCAATGTCATAAAGTCTAGGTTATAAACAAGTCAAGTTCATTTACAGCTTTGTTGCAGCTCTGGATTGGATTATAAATATCATTGTAGATGGAGTTAGTATGGACAGGGAAATGCCATTTTTTTGTTGCTTTTGGTGTTTATTGATGTGGCCGTTGCTTTGGCAACTTCAAGATAATGTTTCTAGGTCAAAAATGAACTTTTCTATGAAAAGTTTTAATACTGCAATGTGCAGCAGAGTTTGTAATTGTTCAATCTCTTGCAGTAAAATTAAAAAAAATTAGTACACTGAGGAGATGTCCTCCTAACAAAACAGGCTACTGGTAATTAACACTGCTGCCTCCTGGTTCAGCAACTGACTGTGGCCTGTTTGAAGTTCAATTATTCTCTCTGTACCTGCATGGATTTCACCTGGGTCCTCTGGCTGCGTTAGCCTACTTCTAAAAGTGAAAGCAATCAGTGAGCTGGTGGAAAAGCAGCTACTGAAGAGTTAAATCTATATAATCCTATATAATTTAACTATGTCTAGAGCTAAAGAGCAAAGCTAAAATGAAGGAAACACTTAAAAAAAGAACAAATACAGAAACAGATGCATTTACTGGTCAGTATTTATTTCAAAGTGAAAGTATTGTTTGAAGCAATCATTATAACAGTTTATACATGTACAGCTAATGTACACTCTCAAAACACTAGAAGATTAGTATTGCCTTGTACTGTAGCCACATTCATATTAACAGTTACATCGAGTTACATCATATTGTTACAAACTGTTTTTCAAGTTCAAACTGTGTTACAATTTCTCTAGCTGATGGTCTCGCACATATTAACAAGAACCAGCCACTATTTATATTATTGTCACATAAAAAAAAAATGAATACCCAAAAACAAGAAATAGTTTATAGTATGTCCAGAAATATGGTCAAAATAAGTGACCAAACCTGAACATTTGGCCCACGGTGACTTGCCTAGGGGAAAAAAAATCATTAACTTGTTTGCCTGGCCACCCCTATAAAAACTCTCTGGCTCCACCTCTGTCCATTTTTATTTACATCTAGGCCTTCTCACTTGCAAATGTAGGGCTTTTACAGATACTCACACACTCTTAAAAATCAAAAATCATGCCCACTTTGCCCATGTGGTAAGACTGTCTGGAGGAATCAAACTAAATTACATAAATTGAAGTGCTCTTGGTCAAATCAAGACATGTGTCACTTTGACTTTAATGTTCCTCACAGCTTCAGTCAGACATAACCAAGAAATAACCTGCAGCATTTGCATATTATGTAATAAGTGCAAGATTTAACAGCACAGGAAGACTTATGAGGTCTGAGTCAGATTATGACTCAAATGACAGATAAAATCACTCAGCTATTATTGAGTTATTGTGGGCTTTCTCCATAAGGAGCCATAGTGTGATGAAATGAAAAGTCCTTTTTAGCAAGGCTTATCTAATGTCCACTTTTGCCACCATGAAATACTTGTTTTCTTTTCCATTCCTTTTATCACTTTGATAAATCAGTTACCTCATTTTATAACTTTGTGTTGATCTTTCCCTTTAGCTAGCTTGTAAGGGTTTTTCCTTATGCTGGGACATGACCCTTTGTATGGTGAAATAATATAAATAGCAGAAGCTTGCATTATGTTAAAGTTACATTAGTGGGTGAAGGAACCACTCAGCTAATGAAATGAAACTTAATCTGTGCTGACATCAAATGTGACATTTAACAAATCTCAGTGTGCCTCTTGGGTATTTAACAGAGGCAGAAAGCCCAATTAGCAACCTGTTTGGAGAGCAGGTATTACACACTGTTCTCTTGACACTAATAATCCGAGTGTTCAAGTCTCCAATCAAATCTCATTGTGACAGGCATTAGGGGATTATCCCCATGTGCCTTGGGCCCTTACAGTTGGTCTGGTGGCCCCAGCAAACAACACTATCCAGTAGCTGCTTTTCCTCCCAGCCTGCCTCAGCCTGGCCGGGCCTGGGAGAGGCGACGAGGCTCATGGGCCTTCACACAGCTGGTCGGCGCACTGTCAGAGCTCAGCTTTCCCAGGGATGTATGGCCAGGATGGAATCCTCCACTTTACCAACCCGGGTAAAGGTAAAAGACACATAAACTTAGTTGTAGTTTGTTTTTTTTCCTGCTGTGTGTGTGTTAAAATCTTTGCGGTAAAGCCCCTGGAAGATTGAAGACAGTACTGTGAAAATGAACACAATATTCTGTTGTATATTCTGTTGTTGCTCGAGGCTTTCAAAAGAAACATGTTGCAAAGCTGCTTTGACAAAAAAAGGGTATTTTAATTCCTACCAGAGCTGCTTCTTTGAACATGTGTTACAATAAGTTGACTCTATCATGAATATTTTGGACGTTTCAGAGCTTCAACAGTTTGTGCATTAAACAACTACTGTAGTAAGAACCTGGTTAACAGAGAAGTGGATTGAGTGTTGATTTGCTGAATGTCCACAAGATGGCAGTGATAAGCAATGATTTCATATTACCTGACACTGATGAAAGCAACAGCACTGACACAAACACTGGACTATAAGTAGAGGGCCTAGTGATGAAAAGAAGCAAACCATGCTTAAGCACCAACTGGACTTCCTTCCAGTTTAACCTCAATTAAGAATTTTTCATTTAATTCTACATATGACTTCTTCTCTTCTCAATTTCAGATGGGAATACTGTACTTTCCACTTGACTGCATTTCACATAGTTTAGCAGATTCATTTAGCAAAATACCCGATGAGGTTACATTGTTTCCATATTTTATGCTGCTTTCCCTCTACTCCACTACACTTTCTACGACACTACATTTATTTGCTAGTTGCGGTTACAGTTTACTTACTCAGATTATCAAAAAGAAAACATGTAATGTATTATTATAGAATAAACTATGCTGATACTTATTCCTGTGCACTTCATACAGTACTTTCACTTATAACAAGGTGAGTGCACTGTGCTATATCGTGACGCCTTGTTAAAAAGTAATTCTCCAGTGTACCATTCTAACAAACTGTTACCAAGTAATCCTCTACTGCACCATAGTAGCAATTTGTTACAAAGTATTTCTCCACCGTAGAGTGGCTACTTTTACTGAAATTAAAAAGCGGAGAATTTCCTCAAACATAACGAGAGTGGAGTATTGTTTCACTTGGTGAGGGTACTGTTACTCCAAACTTTCAGTACTTTGCTCACCACCCCTGACAGACCTGTTAAGGTGCTGCATAAAATGAGAACATCAGGTCACCTCAGTGACAGGCAGAAGGACTAAAATGAGAACATGAGTGAGAAAAATGAGCTCACTGAGTTAATTCACTTAACAATAAAAAAAAAAAATTGATGTTACAGATGCTGTGATGATAACGTCTTGCTAAATAAAGACAACACTCTGTGTGTACTGTGTTCATTACAATTCAAGTTAAGATGCTGGACAAAAAGCACTCTTGACTTAACGTTGACAGGGCAGCGTTGAATACTTCACGTCT
This sequence comes from Haplochromis burtoni, assembly GCF_018398535.1. NCBI lineage: Eukaryota > Metazoa > Chordata > Actinopteri > Cichliformes > Cichlidae > Haplochromis > Haplochromis burtoni. The sequence goes on from NW_024582392.1 coordinate 785,723, forward strand.
TGTTATTCGAGCTGTGTAGGTTAAATGTCTATTGATTTGCTGCTCACTGAAGGACCTATAGAGAATTAGAGAGATAAAGGTGCTCCAAGCAGAGCTGCTGACAGAGTGGATTGGAAAAGCAGTCAAAATGAATCTTCAGCAAAACAGGGTTAATTATTACAGACCCTTATCACATGCTGTGATTGATTTACGTAGTGCATAGGTCTTCATGTTTATTGATGTAATTGTTTACTTATTTAGTGCACAGGGGCTACTTGAGGTTTTCAGTCTGAGTGAAGTATAAACATGTTTTTGTGAATTTGTTTTTCTGTAAAGTGTGTGGCTTTCAGTTTTATATTTATGAAAGACGTACCGAAAGGTTGAATGGCCTAATAAATCTTTGAGATAAAGAAATACTGGTGGCCCAAGTTAATATCTGTAAAGAAATACACCTTAGTAAAGTGCCTTTAAACAGAAATACAGTGTGGTCTGCTAAGTGGGTAGAAGTCACAAAGAGAAACTGGAAAAGGGTGTTGTAATATAATTTTCCATCAGCCTATCTAATTTATTAGCTAAATCTTTAACCTCTTATAATATCATGACACAACTAATAGACGCTCTTGGTTTATCATTACATGAGAGCAAACAGTAATCATGAGGGCGATTTGACAACTTGCCTGCTCTTTCACTGAAAAGATTTTATTTCAGCCGCGGTGAAAATCATCTTCAGAAAGCTAATTTAAAAGTAAACTGAGAGTGGTTGTAAACATTAAATGATAAAACTTTGAAATCGTTTTAATTAACATGAAGACGGCTCTTTGAGGATTTCTTTGGCAATCCGATTTGTCATTTTAGCACAAAACTTTAAAAACTGTGTAAATAAAGGTGACAAACTGGCTTTTAATGAGTAAGGCTTCGTGGGCCTCTGAGATTGCATTATCTTCTCTGTGTAAGTAGAATGCTAATATTTGACAGGAAAAATAAGATATTTATATGAGCTTTGTCAAAGTAATTTCCACTACAGAGGCGGGAGTAACGCATAACACAATTTTACTGAATAAACATGCTCACATAAAACCATCAGAAAATGATGCAAGACAGTAATTCAATCTTCTTAAATGATAAATCTGCATTATTATAGGAACAGAATATTCCACTAGCCCAGAAAATATGATATTCCCCCACTCAACCACACGGGCTTGCATAAGCTGTGTTATTTGCAGATAGCTATCTGTTGACAAGGTCTTTGCCATGACACTCTACTCACCTATCTCCTCCATCTACTGCAGCAGGCTTTTTCTGCCGGCCTTAAATCTGCTGCAGCCAGCACATTGTTTCCTTCTGTTTTCCTCTTATCAACATCAACACATTCCTGGTTATGCCTTGCTTTTCCACTAAGGTGAAGCTCTCTTTGAAAGAAGCAAAATAAGTCCCCGGAGAGTTTATATTCCACATCTTATTAACTCTTCCAGGCCACCACGTTCCTCTTTTTTCCTCCCAGCTGCTGGTTTCTGCATTTTGATTTTATTATGCTGCTTCCCTGCTGCCTGCCTTTGAGATCGGACTTGGGGAAATGAAATGTAGTCATTGAGGAGAAGGTACAAATAGGCAGTGGTTACAAATGGAGTTTGGTCAGTGGTCGGAGATTCCTATTCAGAAGATAGACAGGACTTTGTTCACAAACTGGAGTTTGAAATTTCAAAGGGGAGAATCACACATGTATTACATCAGGTCTCAGCGATCCTTTGACTTTTAGCCTCGGGGCAAGAGTTTGGGTGACTGATTATAAGACAGCTCAGTCTGGCCCATCACATTTTAACATGGCAGCCTCCCACTTCATTTAAAAGTCAAATGGCCATTGCCAGCTGAGCTGCAGCTTTTATCAAAATTCAGCTTCGGCTTAAGACTCTATTTATATTCTATTCACTACATTAAAAAAAGAAAAATTTCCTTACTTATTTCATTATATTTTGTTATAAATAGCACTCAAACAATCCCTGCATTTGACTACTTTAAAAAACAAAGCAAGACAATCATCCTTTAACGGCATTTAATACAACCAGAGAAAAAGCTGCTACAAGACAAATAAATAAAAAAAATCATTAATTGTATGCATATTCTGCCCCCATGTAGCTGAATCACACACTATTGACTTGATGATAAGCTTAAGCTGTCACATGTAAATGTGATTACTGTTGATGAATGACTGTTTTGAGTGGTTTTGTTAACTGCTGCATCACAATTGCCTAGTAAATCTGGTCCCCGCACATCAACACAACTCCAGTACTAAAGTACCAATAGAAACAAATGACAACAGTGGTGTGTTATTGTAACTGTCATTGTAGCCATGTCTGGTCAGGATTTAATACACATGACAGCTACATACTGAACCCAACTAGTAATGTTTAACTTTTTTATGGTTTTAAAATTTCCTATATTTAAAGAGGCAATAACATGGTAATAAAAACCTAATCAAAATCACATGTATAATCCGAGTTATAGGCTTGTTGTCTTGGGAACCTGGTTGTGTAACAGCCTTAAGAATGAGATTTGTTGCCACGATTAAAAAAAAAAGAGTCTTCAAATATGTTAGCATCTCTACATAGAAAGGTACAATGTTAGCATGCTAACTCAATCACTGGCTGCCTCGTGAGGTGTTTGGCAGTTCTATTGCTTGCCATTTCATGTGAACATTATTGGAAAATGGAGTTCAGCAATTTGGAAAATAACTAGTAAAGTTATCATGTTATCACTGACTACACATCTTGCATTCTTGATTATATTTTAAATAGAAGTCACTGATTGTATTTTTGGGGGGTTCGAATTGTCATAAAGATTTTTTTTGAGTATTACAGCACCACAAGCATTATGACCTGACCCTGGGCTTTAAAGTTCTGGCACTTACCTGATAGTAGTTGTTTTGTATGCAGTACACATGCACACAAGTTTCCATTGCGGGTTATCTATGCTCTAACATTGAGAAAAGAAAAAGAAAGTGAAAATTGAGCATACAATAAATATTCAATGGCTTGCACAACCACCTTTAGCAGCAATAACTTAAAGTAATAATTTTCTGTATAACTATAATATTTATAACTGCAGAAGTGTAGAAGAATTGTGGCTCACCCTTTTTATAATGTTGCTTCATTGCTCTGTGCAGGAACTGGTTCACACTGCTCTCCTAAAGTCCTACCACAACATTTCAGTTAGGATAAAGTCAGGATAACAATACCTTGATTTCTTCTGTTTACAACAGGTGTACCTGCAATTACTGTCTCTATGCACAGGAGACCTCTAATTTGAATACTTTGGTATGCACAAGAATTCGTAGTAGGCTCAGTGTCTGCAAGGTGCCCAAATTCTGTGGCTCCAAATCAAATCATTACTACTACACCACTGTGTTTGACAGCTAGTATGAAATGTTTGTGATGATATGATGTGTTTTCACCAAATGTGTGTTCAGATGCAGCGTTGCGTTTTTCCTGCACAAGTACGGCTTAGAAACAAGCCACACTTGTTCAACATTTCCCTAACTGTACTGTCATGAACTGAGGCCTGCAGAGTCTGCGATGCTCTTGGTTTTTTGTAATTTCTCAGAACACTACACAATCTGACCTTGGTGGTTTTGCTCCTATTTATAAAGGATCATATGAGTGCTCTGGAGAGGAAATGTAGCCAGTTTTAGTACAACAGTTGCTGTCCGAGTTAAGTGACCAAGATTATTTGCAATAATCCTACAGGTCAGGTCAGTGCAATATTTTACTGTAAACAGCCAATAGTATGTATTTTGAATGCTCAGTGTAATAAAACAGCAATAAAACACACAATAACACATCTTCTTTTAACACGTGTGTTCTTATCACTTAAAAACATACAACAAAGTTTCCAAACTACGGAAACATGACCATCTGAGAAGCATGTGAATGCACAGTTTCTTTACTGCATCACCATGCTAACTATAACAAAATATACAAACCAAAAAAAAAAAAGAAAAAACACTGAAAAATAATACAAGTGAAAAACGTCAAATAGTTACCTAAAAGATGTGTATTTATTCAAGTTCATGGAAACAATGAATTGTCATGCTGTATGACTTTATACTTCACTACATTAGCCTATAAATTGAGCCCCTTTTCCCACGTACACATATATCTTGGTAAATATAGGTTTTCTATGTATATTGCCATTTTGAACCAGAAATGTAAGCTTTTGAAAAACTTTGTCCAGGTTTAAGATTTTCAGAAACTCATCATTGCACCTTCATTTCCTTGTTTACAGTCAGGCTGTTTACCATCGAATCATTTATTTTTGCAAACATTTCTATACAGTTAGGGTTATACCACCACCTGTTGCTATGTTTGACATTGTTTTTGTGTTTTCATTTAGATGGACAAAGAAAAAAAGAAAGTGCAATTTATTATTATTTTCTAAATTAATAAAAAAAAAAAACTAAACATTATTTTCAGGGACACAAAAACAAGAACAGGAAATTTGTGTCCAGGAACACTGACACACTGAGCTGTTTTATCACAGCTATATAACATTTTCTTACCACCAGTATTAATGAATAATGAATGATTTACTTCTTAGCATTAGACTGAATGACTGTATGAGCAATATGAAATAAAATTAGTAACACATTAGCATAGCTACTGGAGCTGTTTTAACTACACGCGTTAGCTGCTTCTCCTTATATTGCCGTCTTTATGCTACACTAAACAAGCTAAACTGACATTTACAGTCATATTAAACTATACCTTTAGAAAAATGTTGCCTAAGATGAGTTGTAGTCTTTAATTAATTAATTTAAATATAGTGGCTACATTAGAATTTGGCATCAGCAAGAACGTGAGCTGCCCAGAGAGCCTGCACGTGTCAGTCCAGTTTGAGGAAATGTACAGTATGTTAACCCCCCCCCACACACACACACACACACAAATCACAGATAAGTCACGGAAGGATTTCAGCCTGCCCTTTCTAACATATCAAAACAGTTTGTGGGTTTATGATTAAGAAAGCTATAACCATGCAGATTATATTTTATAGTCCCATATATGACTGTTCCTTGAGGAGTTCACAGAAATTTAAGATAGCAGCAATGATACAAGTACTTTAATGATAGGGGGAGATAAGATTTGCTGCAGTGACTCATTCAAAGCTCCACACTGATTCTCCAATCATCAGTTCTTCCCTCTCCCCCCGCTCTCTGACTGCTTTGAAATAATCAGCACACTTCTTGAGCAAATATGGGCATTGCAGAAGAGCAGCATGGATCGAACATGAAGCAATGTTGTAATGGATGACCTCTGCACACACAAGTGAAACAACATGCTCCAGTTTGATACAGAACAATCACCTGTGCACACTGTAGGAGTGTGCACAAAACTGCTAATCATTTTTTGATAATTGGTCTACGTTAATTGCATTGTTTATAGTGTCTAATTACCATGAAAGCTTAAATGTAAATGAATCTGTGACCTTTCCTGACATTCAGAAAAACAGTAGTTTAATCAGAACTTGATTGCTTCCATTTTCCTTTCTGATTGGCTCTTAGTAAGAGGGGTTTTGATCAATCATTAAGCAAATCATCTCTCAGTCACACACAGAAGCCTACAGGCATGGATGTTTGCCTGCATGAGGAAAAATAATTTTATGAGCCCACCGTATAATTTGAGTACATGACTAACAACTTCACCTACATGGGGTTTAGTGCTTTTGAGGTCCGTCTGAACCTGAGATCGTTGACCTATTGCTATGTACTAGGTACTTTTTCTGCAAATACAAGCCTCTTGTTTGCTGTGTGACATGCAGGATGAGCCTGCTTTCTGCTTTGCGCAAACACAAAAGTTATTTATGTAAACAATCAGATTCTGGGCATGAAAATCATTCACTGAGTGCACGTGTGCCTAATGACCAATGCTGCATTATTTTCAGTTTAAAAGTGACACATTTGCCTTCACATGTAATTTAAAGTGTAGCTACATTCAATGAAAACTGTTAAATTATACAGTAAATATTTTTGTATATGAGGCTTAAATAAAATACTCATGAACAGTTTTTAAATTACCATCAACTTCTACTCATCTGGTCTTTACACTGTACAGGGAAACCATGAGATTTACTACACTTAGTGTTTAATGTATTTGCCCCCTTCTTGATTTCTTAGGTTTTGTATATATGTCACGCTCAAATGTTTCAGATCATTAAACTAATGTTAATCTTAGATCAAAAATAGCCTGACTAAATACAAAATGCAGTTTTAAGGTGATGATTTCCTTTATTAAGATCCATGCAATGGAATTGTGTTTGGTTAACTTTTTGTTTGTTTTTGTTTGAAATGCTCTGGTGTTTCTTCGTGAAGCACTTTGTTTGTCTCGAAAGGTGCTATATAAATAAAGTAGGATATAAAGTGAAGCTGCCAGAGTAATGACAGTGCACAGCTGCAGAGGAGAGTTAAATAAATGTTACTTACTTACTACTTACAGTGGGGCAAAAAAGTATTTAGTCAGCCACCGATTGTGCAAGTTCCCCCACCTAAAATGATGACAGAGGTCAGTAATTTGCACCAGAGGTACACTTCAACTGTGAGAGACAGAATGTGAAAAAAAAATCCATGAATTCACATGGTAGGATTTGTAAAGAATTTATTCGTAAATTAGGGTGGAAAATAAGTATTTGGTCACCTCAAACAAGGAAAATCTCTGGCTCTCACAGACCTGTAACGTCTTCTGTAAGAAGCTTTTCTGTCCCCCACTCGTTACCTGTATGAATGGCACCTGTTTGAACTCATCATCTGTATAAAAGACACCTGTCCACAGCCTCAAACAGTCAGACTCCAAACTCCGCCATGGCCAAGACCAAAGAGCTTTCGAAGGACACCAGGAAAAGTATTGTAGACCTGCACCAGACTGGGAAGAGTGAATCTACAATAGGCAAGCAGCTTGGTGTGAAAAAATCAACTGTGGGAGCAATCATCAGAAAATGGAAGACATACAAGACCACTGATAATCTCCCTCGATCTGGGGCTCCACGCAAGATCTCATCCCGTGGGGTCAAAATGATCATGAGAACGGTGAGCAAAGATCCCAGAACCACACGGGGGGACCTGGTGAATGACCTGCAGAGAGCTGGGACCAAAGTAACAAAGGTCACCATCAGTAACACACTACAACGGCAGGGAATCAAATCCCGCAGTGCCAGACGTGTTCCGCTGCTGAAGCCAGTGCATGTCCAGGCCCGTCTGAAGTTTGCCAGAGAGCACATGGATGATACAGCAGAGGATTGGGAGAATGTCATGTGGTCAGATGAAACCAAAGTAGAACTTTTTGGTATAAACTCAACTCGTCGTGTTTGGAGGAAGAAGAATACTGAGTTGCATCCCAAGAACACCATACCTACTGTGAAGCATGGGGGTGGAAACATCATGCTATGGGGCTGTTTTTCTGCCAAGGGGACAGGACGACTGATCCGTGTTAAGGACAGAATGAATGGGGCCATGTATCGTGAGATTTTGAGCCAAAACCTCCTTCCATCAGTGAGAACTTTGAAGATGAAACGAGGCTGGGTCTTCCAACATGACAATGATCCAAAACACACCGCCCGGGCAACAAAGGAGTGGCTCCGTAAGAAGCATTTGAAAGTCCTGGAGTGGCCTAGCCAGTCTCCAGACCTCAACCCCATAGAAAATCTGTGGCGGGAGTTGAAAGTCCGTGTTGCTCGGCGACAGCCCCAAAACATCACTGCTCTCGAGAAGATCTGCATGGAGGAATGGGCCAAAATACCAGCTACTGTGTGTGCAAACCTGGTAAAGACCTATAGTAAATGTTTGACCTCTGTTATTGCCAACAAAGGTTATGTTACAAAGTATTGAGTTGTATTTTTGTTATTGACCAAATACTTATTTTCCACCCTGATTTACGAATAAATTCTTTACAAATCCTACCATGTGGATTCATGGATTTTTTTTTTCACATTCTGTCTCTCACAGTTGAAGTGTACCTCTGGTGCAAATTACTGACCTCTGTCATCATTTTAGGTGGGGGAACTTGCACAATCGGTGGCTGACTAAATACTTTTTTGCCCCACTGTATATCCACACATTCCTCCACATCACTGTGGAGGAATTTTGGACTATTCTTTTTTTGCAGAATTGTTGTAATTCAGCCACATTGGAGGGTGAACGGTAGAGTGTTTCAGATCATTGTCCTGCTGCATAACTCAAGCATGCATGACCTTTCAGGTTTTCTGGTAGAAAGCAGAAAGTATGGTTCCGTCAGTTACAACAAGTCGTCCAGGTTCTTAAGCAGCCCCGACCATCACATCGTTGGTATGATGTTCTTTTATGAAAGTGTTAGTTTTACGCCTGATGTAACAGGATTCAAACTTTCCAGATCAGTCCAGATTCTCCCAAAAGTCTTGTGGTTCATCAAGATGTTTTTTGCCAAATGTGAGACGAGCCTTTGTGTTCCTTTTGGTCAGCAGCAGTTTTCTGCTTGAAGCTCTCCCATTGATGCCATTTCTGCCTGGTCTCTTATTGTTGTCTTATTGTTGAATCATGAATCCCGACCCTAACATGGAGAAGTGAATCCTGCAGGTTTTTGGGTTCTTTTGTGACCTCCTGGATGAGTCGTTGATGCTTTTCTTGGTAGGCCGGCGACTCCCGGGAAGGTTCATCACTGTTCCAAGTTTTTTCCCTTTGTGGATAAAGGTTCTCACTATGGTTCACTGGAGTCCCAGAGCCTTAGAAATGGCTTCGTAATACTTCTTCTATATTTATGGACCAAAAAAGAGAAATTATCTAGTAAACAGCAGTTCTGATTTAGGATACTTTGTAAAATGTAAAAAAAAAGAAAAATTCAATGATTTTCAAATGATTTAACTTATAACTTAAAAAACTGAACAAAATTAATATATCAAATGTTGAAACCTGACAAAAAAACAAAGCTTGCACTAGGCATAATTAATGCTACTTATCATCACCTCTTTTAATAACTGCAAATAGAAAACAACTGAGGAGATTAAATGCTTTACTTTTTTAAATGAACTCCTTAACAGGTTCCTCTGTGTTAGTTTTTGCTTCATAATACATATGTGGACTGCTGACTGGATAGTTTAGCATGGACTCTTTTACTGGGGAGACATGCTGCTGTAATGTGTGCAGACTGTGCTTTGGCATTGTATTGCTGTCATGAATAAGGCCTTTTCCTGTAAGAGACAACTGGATAGGAGCAAAAGTTGGTGGCTTGGATGAAAGATTTCAATCTAGGCATCAAGCTGGCCTCTCTACTCTGTAACTCAGGTTTTGATTGAACTATTTTCCATCCTCGGGGGCAGAGGGGGCCAGATGTTTGATTAACTCTAGTCACTGTTTACCTTTAAAAATCTCAGTTTCAGAATTGCGTATGTTTGTGCATTTCTAAAAGATTCACTCTGTCTGCTCATGCTTTTTTTTATACCCACTTATGTTACCCACAACTAATAAATCTGTAACCTTGTAAACTGTAAAACAAGCCGGTGTCACTTCACTGCATTTTATTGCATATTTTGTGGCATTAAATGTAAAATTTCTGTAAAGAATGATTAATTGACCCACCATTACTCTTTTTATTTTTCTAAAAGGCTTCTTTAGGCTCCTCTGAGTCATCTAAGCTGTCTCTCAGAGGAGCAGCCGCCTTTACAACAAGCTTGGAGCTTTTGGAAAAGCCTCACATGAACCTTGCATTATAGCAAACAATGATGGCTTTTACATAAAGGCATCATTTGTGCTTTTCCCCGCTAATTATGGCAGAATTAACTCAGATTTCCGAGCAATGTAATACACATGGAAGTATGTTTGAATATAGTGGTTAATTTTATTTGATTGTGGTTATCTTGTGGTGGTAAAAGTATTTTTCCTCTACTTTTTATCTCATTAAAGTACAGTGCAATTATTCAAGGTCAAGGTAATCAAGCTGGCAATCAAGCTGGCTCTAAAGTTAAACTGCTTTATAAACAGTTAGGCGATATAATGATTTATCCTCTGTTTAAAATAATAATTAATAACTTCCGTAATATATTGATGTGCAAACTATGTCTGTTGTCATGGAGTGATTCCTGAATAAGCCTCAGTTAATATTAAATATCAAAAACAAAACCAGAGGAATGTTTCGATATTTTTTATTCTATCTGTGCAGAGGAGCATCTGTGAGGATCGGTTGGAAGCTTTGGACCTGGAGTCATACAAGCTTTCTGAATATTTAAGCAACAAAAGGCAGCCTCTGAGTGTTTTGGCTGACCTGCAGAGGGGAGACAAGGGGGGCTGCTGAGCTAAAAGGCAAGAAAAAAGTTGTAATGTTTTTCCACAGTGGAGCAGAAATGTAAAGTAGCATCAAACAGAAGTGCTTTCAAAATTTGTAAAATTTCATAAAAATTGGAATTAGTTACTTTCCGCCTAATTCCAGGTCTTTTTGCAGGCACTTTCGTTTGTACCAATATCCAAGCTTTAATTGGTGTGCATGTGATATGGGCATGCGAGGAAAGTGTCAGCTATAAAATGAAAAGTTCAAAATGGTGTCAAATGATGTAGTAGGAGTGAACTGACATAGCTCAGGTTGAGGAAATGTTTATCCATTACTGACATGCAGCGGTGGCAGATATCAAAGCTGTGCTATCTCTTAAAAAAAACAACCCTGTGATTCACCAGTGAACACTCTGGTTAACCATCAACCGGACTGACACTCCACCTCTTCTCTGGTTAGTGGTATGAGGGAAGGAAGAGAAGGACACCAGCTCTGCTGTCAGTCACTGTTCACCTCTCTAACACCAGTAGGTCCATATACCACTCAACTGGGCCAAGGAGCTGTCCTGTCACTGGGCGGAGCTAGACCCAGAAAGAAGGAGGGGGGTTTGCTGAGGTGTGTGGGGGTGTGAGAAAGGAAGGTGGAGAAGGAGGGGGGCACTCTACTTTCTTGGACAAGTCTTTCTGTCCCACTGTCAAGTAGTTGAGAATTTGTTGGCCTAAAGAACTAGCAGACATGGACATGGCAGACTACAGCGAAGCTCTGGACCCAGCCTATACCACGCTAGAGTTCGAAAACATGCAAGTGCTCCCCTTGGGTGCAGGTGAGTGTCATATAAGCAGCGCTGCCTTTGAACTTTGAAACTTTTACTGATTTAAAACTTTGGTCGGGAGAGGAGAGCGCGAGTTCTGGTGTGAAGTGATAAAAGGGGTCATTTGTCCATCTGCTCCTGCTCGTAGAGAGATGATCCTGTTCAGTGGTCTTCTTTTATCACCTTGGGTGTGATAAAACATTAAGAGATTTTGTTTTACGAGACTGATGTATTCTCAGTGCACTTGGGTCATTTGGCCCAACCAATTTTAACCTGTTCCAGCTTGTACAGGGATGTGGTGTCAGACTGATTACAGGGGACTGATCTTCATTCAGTGATGAAGCAGTAGCTTTAGTATCATGATCACCCTTCTCTTGTTACAAACGGTCTGTTCCCACAGAGTCTAAACTGAGGAGAATGGATGTCGTTTTTGGATATGCGCTTACAGTGACACCAACCTATTTGTATATGCAGTCTCCCATGACATCTGGCTCTGATCCTGATTCTAAAATTTCCAAAGAAGCAAAAAAAAGAAAGCCTAATGGGGACCTATCTAAGCACAAAACTTTTTTTTTTAATAATTTACACAATTATATTCTGTCATTGAACAAATATGTAAAAGTGACACTCCAAGAACCAGCCTACCACTTTTATATATTGTACATTTCTTTAGCATGTGTCATGGCAAACTCTATGATAATCAGCTTTGTTCTGGTGACTGTGAGAGTGGCTTACACAAAAACTGTCTCCATCGATTGCCTTTCATAGGTAATCAAACCTACATCAATTGAGCTCTGTTGACGCTATCTGAGCTACTCAGACTGCTAACAGATCCCTGCAGTTCTCTGGAGGGCTGCTTTTGATCAGCTGTCAATGGAGCTGATGAGTGTCTTCACTTCGGTCTTTCACGCCTAGAATTAAACCAACCTGGCAGTTCAAGTTTGCTGTCTGGCATATGATTAGAAATAAAGTCATATTAAAAAAAAATAAAAAGACGCTTCTTCGAGTTTCAGGTCATCTTGTTCCGGTGATTTAAAGCTAATCACCTAAAAGCCTGTTGGCCTGATGAGCTTTTTTTTCCTTTCTCTCTCTCTCATGTCAGACTCCTCACCAGCTGAAAGCACTAACATGAACGCCGCGAGCCACCTGGCTGCAGGCAGTTTGTGTGCCATATGTGGAGACAGAGCTACAGGTAAACACTACGGTGCCTCCAGCTGTGATGGCTGCAAGGGCTTCTTCAGACGCAGCGTCCGGAAAAACCACATGTATTCATGCAGGTGAGTGAAGCTCTTCAACTAAAAAATACTGCTACTGTTTGTGTGACAATGAAAAAGCAATGGACATCTAGCCAATGCAATTAATTCTCAGTTATGTGCCACTGTGTAGACAAGCAAAGATTGCAATCTTCTGATTACAGTCTTGTGATTAAATGTTGATGGATGCAATCATTACATATATATGTATATATTCTTCATGCTTAAGCTACTTGAAAAAGAAAGCATCTGGAATTTTTACTTCATCTATTTCAATTTGTATCCAATTGCTTCACTTTGTATTGATTCCTTCATTAAGTTTCCTTTTTAAATCCGTGATAGCACAAACAAACTTAATCCACTCACTTTTACAGGTTTAACAGACAATGCATCGTGGACAAAGACAAGAGAAATCAATGCAGGTATTGCCGACTGAAGAAGTGCTTCAGAGCTGGCATGAAGAAAGAAGGTAGATGACTTTTATCTCTTCACTAAACCAGTCAAAAAAGTCAATCTATGTGAATTTTTTAGTGTTAAAACAATAGAATCTATTGCCTCCCAAAACAAAAGAGAATTTAATCAGCAAATCACTACCAGAGCTTGAGCTGTCTCCACTAAATTGATATGACTTGTCTAAATGTGTTGCAACACCCAGGAGGGGACTACTTTGTTAATGTTCACTCCACGGAGTGCTTAAGTCTCTGACCAGCTTATGCTGAGCAAACATTTCCAAGCAATAATAGCCATATACTGATAAACATGACAACCTTGGAAGACATATTTTTCTTTCAAATCACTCTGTGTTCCGTGTTTGTGCAACAAAGGAAATGAGAAAATTCAACACTTTTCTTGCATTTACAAAAATATAACTGCATGAAAGTTCCACTTTTATCTTTTGCTTTGCAAATGCAACCTACATCTTGCTGCCACATTATAAATCTGTGAATGTTCTTTTTTTTAGCTGTACAGAACGAACGAGACAGAATCAGCACCAGGAGATCCAGCTATGAAGACAGCAGTTTACCATCCATCAACGCACTCATCCAGGCAGACGTACTGTCAAGACAGGTAAGGTGGCCGTACATCATGTTTGGGGCTCATATCTACTGTAACTGTAACAAGACCTCAAATGACTTCATAAATGCATTTTCCTGTGTAGATCACATCCCCTGCTCCTATACTCAATGGTGACATACGGACTAAAAAGATCGCCACCATCACAGATGTGTGTGAGTCCATGAAACAGCAGCTGTTGGTCTTAGTGGAGTGGGCCAAGTACATCCCAGCCTTCTGTGACCTGCCCTTGGATGACCAGGTGAGACCCATACACAGACAGAGTGCACACAGTGATATAGACACTCTAGTCATTCATCAACCAGTATACTCAAAACCATAACGAGGGTTGAGGGACACGTGGCTGTGGGACTGTCACTGACTATGTTCTTCCTTAATCAAATAACACTGCAGTAAAAAAAAAGAAAAGAGGAGAAAATAGTTTTCCAGTCTCTAAGGATGACGGGGTTTTTCATCACTCTCTCTTAAAATTTTCAACCAGAATGGTTAATGTGTTTTAATCCTCAGTTGGAACATGATGAGCTGGTTTTAATGTCACACTGCTTCTTGAAAAAAAAACAAACTGCAGAATCATTAACAGTGTGATCACCGAGCCTTAGTAACTGATTTGCTGATGCAGTGAGATGGCCTTCTTTGCCAATTTTAGTTCAACCAGTGAGATTCATGCAAGGGGAGTTTAAAAAAACCCAGACAGAACTTTATAATATAAACACGTATCACATAAAGGAGTTATTATTTCATAGCAAACTGTCTTTTAATTCACTTTCATTGCAGGTGGCATTGCTTCGAGCTCATGCAGGAGAACATCTCCTTCTCGGTGCTGCAAAGAGGTCCATGCTTTACAAAGACATCCTCTTATTAGGTAAAACTGACACACAAGGCAGTGTGATACTGCACTCATATTGCATATAATCATGCTCTTTCCCTATTCCAATGGTGCATTTTCAATGTGTTTCTCCTGCAGGAAATGACCACATCATTCCCAGAAACTGCCCAGAGTTGGAGGTGGGCAGAGTAGCAGTGAGAATCCTGGATGAGCTGGTGCTTCCTTTCCAAGAGCTTCAGATAGATGACAATGAATATGCCTGCTTAAAAGCCATAGTTTTCTTTGACCCAGGTATTAGTGCTGACAAACATTTCAGATTCTTGAGCTTCTTTCCAAGCCATTAACTTGAGTGAAAACTTGAAAAACTCAGATAGACCACATTATATACAGATGTTGGTCATCAAAACATTTCTCTTTGCTAACATTTGCCCATAGACGCTAAAGGTCTGAGTGACCCTGGAAAGATCAAGCGGATGCGATACCAGGTCCAGGTGAGCCTGGAGGACTACATCAACGACAGGCAATATGACTCTCGAGGCCGTTTTGGAGAGCTTCTCCTGCTCCTGCCGACACTACAGAGCATCACTTGGCAAATGATTGAACAGATCCAGTTTGTGAAACTCTTCGGCATGGCCAAGATTGACAATCTGCTTCAAGAAATGCTTCTTGGAGGTGAGAAATGGTTGTCAGTACAGATAGGTTTAGCAAAATTTACTATAGCATGAATTCTGAAACAGCAGGCATTGCATTAAGTGGACAGAACTGCATCAAACCACTATTCAGTAATAAATTATGATTAACTGACAATTGTTGGGGTTTTTCTTCCAGGTTCTGCTAATGAAGCACCACATGCACCTCACTCTCTGCATCCTCACCTGGTTCAGGAGCACCTCAGCACCAATGTTATAGTGACCAGCAATATGCCAACGCCAATCCATAATGGTCAAATCTGTAAGCACAAAATACATTAATGCATTGCTACATTTAAGATTTGGTGTCTGTAATTAGCTTAAAACTGTCAGGGTTTTTTATTGCTACATATGGTAAAAACTTCAAGTCTAATGAAGGTGATCACAATCATTAATCAGTTGTATTTTAATGAAGACAGCCCATCAAATTTTCCTCACGCAGCTCCATGTGCAGCCAAGTCAGGTAGCTGGAAGACCAAATAGGCTTGGCAAAATAATCCCCTAAATTGTTCACAGAAACTAATCTGGCTTATTTTGTAAAAGAAAACTTCTGTTATTCTTTCTGAGCATATTTAATGCTCTGACAAATTTCACAAAAGTGCTTATTCCTTATTGGAATCTTGTGTTACCCCCGCGTCACACTGTAAGATAATAAATATTCACCTGCTTGTGCTGTAGTTTCTCCACATTAGTAACTGCTCTCTCTCTGTTCTACTTTTCAGCCACTCCTGAAACCCCAATTCCATCTCCACCCGCTGCCTCCAGCTCAGAACATTATAAAATGGTTCAGGGGGTCATAGCCACTGTTCCCAAGCAGCCAACCTCCATCCCTCAACCAACTATTACAAAACAGGAGGCCATTTAACAACCCCTTAAATCTTTATTCCTTCAGTTTTTTTTCTAATTAAACCAGGGTCTTTACATGTATGTTTATACACAATCAGCATTGAAGCTGTTAACTTGACTGGAACCCTAAAGTAGCTGAATACTGTATATATATCTATAATAAAAATCTGCAGGTGTGGTCTTTACAGATTGATAGCCTGAGTTTTCAGGCATCACTTTGTACATGTATGCAGCTGCAGCTGAGCTTCATGGTTCAGTGAAGGCCAGATAAAACCATAAGCATTGTGATCTTCTAGGCTTACTGCCTTTCTGTAAGACTGACACTTAGAAGTACACTGCTGTATATATTATAGCTCATTATTGGGTAACTTCAATTCCATTGTGTCCTATGCATGTCCTCAGTGTGTGCAGTAAGGCTTATGTTAGAAATGGCAAAGTAATCATGTCAGTATTTCATGAATGTTACAACAGGCCTTACACTGTCATATATTTAGTGTTTAACTTTTTATTTTTTTATTTTATGTTTCTTAACAATAAAATGAACTCAGAAAAAAAGCTAAAGAAAATTCCTCTAAAGAGTTCAGCTTTTCCTTCGAGTTGCTCTCAAATATTTTGTGGCAAAACTAAAATATATGGGGTTTGTTTTATACACTGGGATATGCATATTTACAGGAGTGAAATTTCAAGTTTTAAAATTTACTCCAGTATAACCAAGTTTGGCAGGCTGTATACACAGAGACTTTTAAAAAGTCACAGGCAGACATGCTAAAGAAGTTTCCCAATAATATGTTGTGCTCGGTTTTAAAAGTATATTGTATGTTGTTTGTTTGTTTTTTTTGATTGTTTTGTTTTGTTTAGTACTTTGTCATGGTTTAACTGATGGAATAAATTGTGCCTTTTAACCTGTACTGCCTTACAAAACCAGGTAATGTTTTGCCTTACAATGTGAAGTTGAGTTAATAAATCTTACGGTTTATTTTTACATTGCTTTTTCTGCTACGTATTTATACTACAGTCACAAGAGAAGTGGCCACCAATGAATTCACTGCATTTGCATTACACATTCTTTCAAAGGTAAATGGTGGAAAAAAAAAATTAGGTCCAACGTGGCAGTGCTTTTTGGTCCCTGATAGACTACTGCAACTTCAGGCTGATAAGCTGCCATAAAATCATTACAGATAGCGCTGACTCCAGATAGAGAGATGCAGATATATTTGTGCACTGCATCTAGAAAACAATGAATGCTGTGTGTGCTATTGTTAAGCTCATTTTACTTTTTGCAAAGGAAACAAAGCATTACATTCAAAACAAGTACAAAAATAGAAGTAACTAGAGGAGGATTACTTTTAATATTACTGCCCATAATGAGAGCATCAACAGGACCATTGGTGAGACATAACTATTGAGATTTCTAGGAAACAAAACTGTACTTTCTGGAGATTGTTGGCTCTTGCTGGGTGAAATCTGTTGCAAACAAGATCCTGCAACAAAAACATATTGATTGCTTTGGTTGCAAGCAGATTCCCATGGCTGCCTGTAATTTTTGCTAACTATGCAAAAAATTGTAGTACAACTTGTGAAAAGGGTGTGATGCAAACTAGAAATTGAGACTTTTGCCTTCCAATTAAAAGTTGTTCATCAGCGATGTAGTCAACATGTTTTAAAAGGTGCAGCTTTTAACTCTGAAGGTGAATGGTCCTGGTTTCCAGTTTATACTGCACTTGCCACAGTTTCACCACAGCTCTAAGAGCTGACAGAGTGACAACTCTGTCACTCCCATGAAAACTATGGGGGACCACAGCAATATGCTAGCAAGCAAAGCAATCAGAAAGAGGTTTTTCCAACCAGCTAGGGAATACACATTTTTCCCTAGCAACAGGTGTGATGCTGGGGAAATATGAGAGTCACTCATTGGTCTCTAGGCCTTTAGGGGCTTTAGCAAATATTTTCCCAGCAACTGCTGGTGACCTCTTGCAACTGGTTGGGGAACACTGATTTGATTGCCAGATGGTCACCGGCTGGTCTCTAAGCTTGTCTGACTGGGGTATCATTCAATTGACTCTATACTGTCACCATTCCAAAGTGTCCAAAATGAAAGAAAAGCTAATGTCACATGGTTAGCAGTCACATATCTGCAACATCTTAAGTGCAGCTTTAAGGTGCTTGCGCTTTACTGAAGTCTAATGTTTGCTGTTTTATGTTTAATGTTTTGATGCTTTCCACATCCACTCTATCACAATGCATATATTGTACTTTGTTCTCAAGACCCTTTAATTTTAAGTTTTAGTTACACTTAAACTGCAGGCGTTTGTCTGGTTAGGAAGGCTGAACTGTTGTTAACTGTTGCCTAACTATTGTGTAAACTATTTTACTTGGATTTGTGCAAATGAAAGTGATGACAAGTGCACTGGACAGGCAACAAAAAGCCAACATTCACAAATGAAATGGTTTTACATGTGGTGTCCACAAACCATTTCTCTTGCCTTGTCACCATGAAAATCATCTTTTATACACCACTTTCCTACAACATATTTATTTTTAATCAGTTATTCTCGACCTACATGGACCCCCCTGTCTTGTTCTTGGTTCTCTCTTTAGCACAATACCTAACATATCCTGGATGTACATCACAATACATCATCGTTAAATTGGTTTGACACAAGTACTGGACATTAGCCTAAAGCTCATATCCATATTTTCTTTCTTTTTCGTCCCCTTTAATTAGACATTTAGTCAATTGCTTGCATTTTTTAAAGAACAAAACACCAACCCCTTGTTGTACGATCAATCCTGTAGTGAAACGAATCCCAAATGTAAAATTTGTATTAAAAAAAAATTGTCTACCTACATAGCCTCCGAGACGACATGAAGCCTACAGTGGCAAGGAAGCAGCCGCGGAAACATGAAGGTAAATTCTGCCATCTACTGCTTTGAAATGCAATACAAGGATGGTATAACCTGCGTACAAGTATGAGATCATTACGTTAGCCTACAGCTATAAAACCCCAGAGCTATAAAATTACCTGCCTGGTGCTTGAATCAAACAACAGTGTTTGAAAAGTGTGCGTTTCTGTTACTGTTAGATTTAGAGATGTGAGGTTCAGGTACCCAGGTGCGTGTTTATGTTAGTAAATCTTGAAACGGATTAGTTTGTAATTTGTTAAAAGAAAAAGAGCTGGATATTTCAAGATCGCATTTGAATTTGAAACACAACAGGCTCACATAACAGTCACGCTATTAATTTTTTGACATATAGGTTTGCCAAATTTCCGATTAAACTTGAACGCAGCATCGGCATCAAAACAAAAGACGCACGATTCATCGGCGCAGTGCATCACGTGTTACAAAAGCACCAATGAGCTAACGCCGGCTCTGTACCCGGAAGAGGGATTTTCTTGACAGGTCCGTTGTGATTTTTTTGACAGTGGTTTTTGTAGCTTTGATCTTTGCGGATGTTTTCTGAATTTATATATCACTTACCAGCAGCCTTTTAGCACTCTATGTCTGCCATTGAAGGCTACCGTTAGACCCATTTTCTGGTCAGTATTCAGTCATTATCCGGACATATGCTCTGTTTAGGCTCAGGCTGTATTAGCTGAGAATCTCTGGCGCTGTGACTCATTACTGAGTGAATGCATGCAGTGTTTGCGGTCTTGGATAGTTACTGGAGAGCATCCCGCTCTTGTGTATCTGGGAACATCGTGTTCCCACATCTATTGCTAAACTTAGCTGAAATTGAGCTACTTACTAAAACTGCGCAGTTTGTGAGTGTACCTGACACTTACTGTAATGTTCAGGCACTTAACAGTTTTTATTTTGTGCTGCTGTACATTTACTGTGCAGAGGCAGCTTACTGGTACAAAATATGATAATGACGTTTAATTATTGATAATGAAGGTGTCAGGCCGTGGGGTATCGCTGTTCTTATTTGAAGTAAAGCTATGATATTTAAAAGTTAATTCTCCTCACCCGTGCTTATTTCCCAACAGCTTCACCCAGTCATTCCATGGCCGATCAGCATGAGTCCATCGATCTCGGTGGTCCTACAGTGGACTCGTCAGCAGCTGCAGTGCACAGCTGGTTCCCCAGTCCTCCACCACCCATCTATTCCTGTACCCTGACCCCTGAACTGGTGGCCAAGGCACGTGAGGAGCTCCAAGAGAAGCCAGAATGGCGTCTACGGGATGTCCAAGCACTGAGGGACATGATACTTAAGGTAGGGCAGAACAATGATGCCTTACCAAGCGGCAAAAAAAAGAGGGCAAAAATTGGAAAGCTTTTGAGTAACATTCAACTGGACCTTTGGGAAGAATTTGAGAAGTGTGAGTAAGGAAATACAGGAAAGAATTTTCAGTATGAAATGTAAGTATATTCATATATGCCAAAAATAGCCTACATGCGATCGGAAAAATAATCAGTTCTTTTATTAGGCACTTTTCAGGGCATGTTTGCAGCACTGGGGCCTAAATTTCACCTACAATCTATAGGTGTTAATTTTTTCTACACAGGAAAGTGATCCGTTTTATCTCCTCACTTTGAAATAGATCCTTTAGCACTAAAATAGTGAATTTAAATCTCATTCATTACTTTTGGTACATCTGCAGTGTGAGGTTTATGCAAAATCTCAAGGCATCCCAGTGTGCCTCAGCTCGCCATTTGAGAACCACTGTGATAAAACTTAATATGGTACTCAAAAAAAGAAATGCAAGTTTTATATTGTGAAGTAGTTTTTAGTTCCAGTTGTTTGGTTTTAGTCAGTGGCGAGATTGGTGATTTGTTAATTTGTTTAACACAAAAGAACTCACTTGTAGAACCGAGAACTGGTTCAGTTTGCTGTATTCTCTTGCCAGTGGAATCAGGGCACAATAAAACAGTGTATGCACAGCATTGTTATCAGTGGCACCATGCCACGACTGACTGACGTTGACTGGGGCCAGGCTTTTGGCATTCTGCATCCTGTTGCTGCAGCTTTGCGTGTCCATGAGAGCATCTGATCGTATTGTTCTTGGTGAAATTCTGACCAGACTGAGGTACCGAGTTGAGGTGCTCTAACCTGAACTTGTATTACTCCTGCAGCAGCGCCCTGCGGCTTTTTCAGCAGGACAGTGTCTGCTTGACATACGGCCTGACACTGTCAGAGTAGAACAGGCCTTTCTGGAACAGAAGCAAACCCAGACACTTCATTTGCCAGCTTGCCTCCTATTGAACTTGCTTGGGGCACACTGGGTCATTGTGTTCATCAGAGCCAGTAACCAGTTCACAGCTCCAGGCCACATTCATGCAGGAATAGAGAGCAATTCCTCAGCAACAATTTCCTGACTCTTATCTGGTCCATTTGGAGATGGATAGCTGCCTGTGTTGCATCCAGAGGAGGTTATATCTCCCATAAAATAGCCTGTGTATACATATATTATGTTCTTGGTCTATAAACTCTCCTTAAAACACAAACTTCCATTTGTTTTTAGGATAGTATATTCACTTTTAATACCCTAAAAATATAAAGCTGATGTAAAATTGTATTATTTGTGTTTTTGAACTTGGGAACACCTGCCATAGCCATTACAATGGTACTTTGAGAACTTTGGCAGGTGTTTCTGTTTTTCTCTGAGGACAGATTTTGTCAGTGCTGTCCCAAATATATCACAAAGCTTTAGACGTTCAGAGTTCAGATTTAAGGTTGTTCTTGAAGGTGGATGTGGGGGTCTGATTCCACGTTGTCCCGTTTCACATCCTTTATTTAAATTTTTTTATGTATTTGTAACTCTCCTACATGACGTTTAGGAAAAAATACAGTGTGTGATTGCACTGTCCAATATTCCAATGACACTATGACCTGTGACAAATGAGTATGGATTTTAACTGCACAGGTCCTGTGTTTTTCTGCTGTAGTGTTTTGATAGCATTAAAAAGCAGTGAATAAAGGTATTATTGAACAAGGCCAAATTTCAATTGTTTGTCAATTAAAATATTTTTTCTTATTTGTTGCATTTCAGCAGCACTGAATTCCATGTGAATTATCTTTGTTTGTCTTGCAGACATTTTTTGACAGTGGCTGGAGTCTCATAGAAATATGATCTGTAGTTTTGTTATTTCCAGCAATGAGGTGGTCCACCTATGAATTCTTTCTTTCCTCTTCAGCCTATAGCACTGAAGGCTCAAAGTAAATTTATTATAAAATGTGTGATGGACGTAAATCATTTTAAAAATAAGGTTTTGTTTTTTTCCCCTATAACGGTGGTACATGTTCTTTATTAGTGAAGGAAAAGTCTCAAAGGTTTGGTCCTTTGAACAAAGAAGGTTCACTAAAAATAAACTGAAGTGCCCATGTTATCAGAATAAAGGATCCTTTTACTGGTGGCTAAATGGTGAATTTCTAATAGTTTAGAGTTTAGTAATAGCATTGACACCTCGCAATAGAACAGATTTGTTTTGGGTTATTTTAAGGTGTTATTTTCAAGCAGTTACATTGATACAATTATTCTGAAAACTTTTTAAAAGATTATTTTAACCAGATTCTTTTGTAATGATTTATTAGTTCCACTTATGCCAGCTGGGGGTCCGATAGGTACAGTATGGGGTGAGCCCTCCCTTAGAGACAGGCTGAAAAGGAGCTAGTTGAGGTGGTTTGGACATCTGACCAGGCTGCCTCCCAGGTGCCTCTAAGTGGGGTTTTCCAGTCATATCCTTCTGGGAGAACACCCCAGGGTAGACCCAAGAGATGCTGGATTATCTCTCGGCTGGCTTTGGAAACACCTCAGTGCTCCCCTTGAAAAGTTAGAGGAAGTGGACAGGGTGTAGTAGTACTGGGCATCTCTGCTTAGACTGCTGCCAGTGAAACCCAGGCCTGGAGAAGTAGTAAAGAATGGACAGATGGATGCTAACCAAGCTTAATTTAGCCATTTTTCTCAGTGTTTTATTTTGTTTAGTCAGAAGCCGTATTTTGTTTATTCTGGTTGTTGCCATTCATGACCTTCCCTCTTTTCTTTTTTTTTTCCAGTTAACTTTTTTTTCCCTCTTGGCTCTGCAGGAACAGCCCAATCTCAGGACACGACTTGATGATGCCTTCCTGCTGCGCTTCCTGCGGGCCAGGAAGTTCGACTATGACCGTGCCCTGCAGCTGCTCCTCAATTACCATGCAGGACGTAAGGCTTGGCCAGAGGTGTTCCAGGACCTGAAGCCATCCACAGTGAAACACGTCCTCGACCTGGGCTTTCTCACAGTGCTGCCACGGCCGGACCCCAACGGAAGATACATCCTCTGTCTGCGCCCAGGTTGGTGTCGGCTTCATCGTCACTGGAAAATTCACGCAATACTCGATTTATCTGACGCATTATTCGCTCGCTCACGATGCACGATTACTCACTTCTAACTGTTTTACAGGAAAATGGAAACCAAATGATTACCCATTTGTTGACAATGTTAGAGCGATTTATTTGACTCTGGAGAAGCTGATTCAGCCGGAGGAAACGCAGGTGAACGGCATTGTTATTTTAGCAGACTACACCGGAGTGGGCATGTCACAAGCATCCAATCCAGGCCCGTTCCTCGCCAAAAAAGTTGTGAGCATCCTCCAGGTATGACATCAAAAATCTAATGTTAGCAATAATGAGTATTATTTGATAAAGCCACTATCTGATGATGATATTCTTATGTCAGAGGGGATTAACTCTGCTAGTTTCACCCTGAGATGGTTACTTAATGAATCACTACCTCAAAATGATTCTTATTTTTGATGATATAGCAGTAAAAAATGGAATTAGTGCAACACTTGAGAAAAAAACTTGTCAGTCACAGCAGCTCCTTAACGCTGCCTGTGGTGTTTTGTCGTGACTGCAGAGTGTCTGATATTTACATAAGTACACAAAGCATGTGTGAATCATTTGACAAGGCCCAGCTGTGACTGTTTTCTCTTCTAATTCACAGGATGGGTTTCCGATCAGAATCAAGGCCGTTAACATAATTAATGAGCCGCGGATTTTCAAAGGGATCTTTGCTATAATTAAGCCGTTTCTCAAGGAGAAGATGGCAGAGAGGGTAACTATTCTTGTACTGTCTCTGACTCTTTTGTTTGGAACAAAGGCCCGCTTTGAATCGTGCCCCTCATTTTATTCTGTAGCCTGTGTTTCAAACCGATAGTCTTTTTCATCTGTGAAACTGAAAAGCTAAGCACGTTTCCTTTTCAGAGAAATAAACCAAAATGGTCAAACAGAACAACAATTTTTCAAAATGGTATGGTAAGCCTTGTGTTGTGTTCATTAAAACGCATAGTAACACATCTGTAATTAACACTGGGGTCAACAAAAACAAGCTGTAAATGCAACAGTGGCATATTATCTGTTTTTATGTTAATATATAAGCAAAAACAACAAAAAATCAGCAGGTACAGTCAAAATAAATAGATACTAGTTTGGATATAGTAAATGCACCTCTGTGTTCAAATTTGATTCTGTGCATGGCATTTAGTGGTCAGATTATTTCATTTTTCATTTTTGCTCACAAAAGTGGCTTCTTGGCATACAAAGAGTGGTCAGCAACACTTATCACATTTACACATGGCCAGCCCCCATTCCAAGTCATCTTCTTGGGCATGTGCAGGCAGCTTGCAGTGTGAGTGCCATTTTTAGTTTGCTCAGTGGACGCCCTTTTTTGACCACTTTCACTGTCACTGGTGAGTCTGAAAGTCTCCTTCTAGGACCATGCTGTTCTCAGACAAAATATCCTCAGTTTCTAAGCTCAAAAGCAGAATGTCAAGTGAGAAATGAGACCAGGAGCATTCTCGTGATTTTTATTTCAACAGTGACTGAGTTGTGTGATGTCCTGAGGCGTGTGAGGGCGAACATCCAATAGAATCGACCTATACTGTTGTGCGTGCCAGCACGTTATCCGGTGCCAACATAGAGCACATTAAAAACACAGGAGTTATTTTGGCCTGAACCAACACAATCTTTTCTCACCACCTGTCCTGCTTGCCAGATTTGGCTCACTGAAGCTTCATACACTTCCAGAAAATGAGAGTCAAGTTAACACTGCAGGAGGCTCAGCGTGCATTGCAGATGCAGAAGTACAAAGGGACAGAAGTAGACTTCCTCTGAGGGATGTAAAAAAAAAAAAATAAAAAAGCTGGGCTGAAAACAAACGAACAGAGGTGCACGAGAAGGTGTTCTTGAATGTGAGGTTGATTTTAATTCCTGAACCTTTTTCATAAAACATCTCAAGTATGAAAATGGCAAAGGTGAAGCTTTGTAGGAAGGTGAAAGTTGAAGGCAGTTACCTGATAAATCTAAAATTACATTCATCACATCAAATATTAAAGCTGCAGGTCGCTGACAAGTCTTTGTCGTCTTCTTACACAGTACATCCTCCACGGTTCAGACCTGCGCTCCCTGCACCGGAACATCCCACGATCGGTCCTGCCAGAGGAATACGGCGGCACCGCGGGCCAGCTGGACATGAGTGCGTGGTCAAGACTGCTGCTGGACTGCGAGGAGGAATTTGTAGTGGAGTTCTGCCAGCCGGATCCACTAGAGGGCGTGGTGCTTCCAGAGTCCATGCTCTTTGAAGGAGAGCAGGCCAGCGGGCATGATGACGACACCTTCAGGGGGCTGCGCTCTCAGCTTTACTACTGTTACTGATGTTCGCTGTAGTCGCAGAGCTCCCATCGCTGAGAGGACATTTTCTGTTTCATTTAAGAAACACGTGTGTAGACTTTTACAGGGCAAGTTGCCAATATTATACATGATTTATTTTACTAAGTAAGCAGCACTTAGGTGGTATAGTCTACTGTTGTTCACATGTAGCCCAGCATTCAATCATTCATCTAAGGCAGCTCCAGGTACTGGTTAAGATGCTTTTTTTTTTTTCATACATTGATGCATGTTCAGCCAATATTGATGACCTCTAAGAACTGATTATCGGTGGGGTTTATAATATTGGTTCACAACAGATTTTTCTTGCCATCCATCCATCTTTTCCTGCTTATCCGGGGCCGGGTCACGGGGGCAGCAGCTTAAGCAGAGAAGCCCAGACCTTCCTGTCCCCATCCACCTCCTCCAGCTTGTCCATGGGAACACCAAGGCATTTCCAGGCCAGCCAAGAGATATCTCTCCAGCGTGTCCTGGGTCTGCCCCGGGGCCTCCTCCCAGTAGGACATGCCCAGAACACCTCACCCAGGAGGCATCCTTGTCAGATGCCCGAACCACCTCAACTGGCTCCTTTCGATGTGGAGCAGCAGCGGCTCTACTCTGAGCCCCTCCCGGATGGCTGAACTTCTCACCCTATCTCTAAGGGAGACGCCAGCCACCCTTCGGAGGAAGCTCATTTCTGCCACTTGTATCTGCGATCTTGTTCTTTCGGTCACTACCCACAGCTCGTGACCATAGGTGAGGGTAGGGACGTAGATCAACCGGTAAATTGAGAGCTTCACTTTTACACTCAGCTCTCTCTTCACCACAACAGACCGGTACAGCATCTGCATCACTGCAGCCGCAGCACCAATCCGTCTGTCGATCTCTCGCTCCCTTCTCCCATCACTTGTGAACAAACCCCCAAGACACATAATCTCCTCCACTTGGGGCACGAACTCGTCCCTGACCTGGAGTTCGGCACTCCATCCTTTTCTGGCTGAGGACCATTGCCTCAGATTTGGAGCTGCTGATTCTCATTCCCGCCTCTTCACACTCGGCTGCGAATCGTTCCAGTGCAAGCTGGAGGCCATCACCCGATGAAGCCAACAGAACCGCATCATCTGCAAAAAGCAGAGATGATGATACCACCCAGGTGAAAACCCTCCGCCACTTGGCTATGCCTAGAAATTCTGTCCATAAAAATTATGAATAGAATCGGTGACAAAGGGCAGCCCTGGCGAAGCCCATCACCCACTGGGAATGACTTATTGCCGGCTAGGCGAACCAAGCTCTTGCAACGGTTGTATAAGGATCAGTGTTCCTTGCCATTTCTCTAAAATCCTATTTTAAGATCGGGGACCAAATCCACAGTCCTCCTTTTGTGTTTAGTTAGGGTGGTGCAGTGGTCAGCACTGTTTCACATTGGCAAAAGACTCTCCAGGTTCAAACCTTGTTTAATATTAAGGGGTTTAATATTCTCCCTGTGCATGTATTGCCAAAGTCAGTTGGAGCAATCTCCAACCCTCTCTGCAACCCTGCAACTCCTGTGAATTTGAAATGCAGTAAAGAAAGTGGTTGGATTGATACATTTAGTTGACAATTATAGGTTGTCTTCCAATGTTTCTCTCTTTAATTCACATTCCACATGGAGATATCCTCACATATGAACTTAAAAGCTTCAGGAGTCTTAGGCTGGGATGCTTTCTACAGTATTGAAATGGTCTGCTTCAGGTTTGTTCGCAGTACTAGAAATACTATTTGATTTCAGCGAGCGTGCTGCCAGGTTAGAGCGTGCAGGCGGCAGCACACATGATGCCCACTCACAATTTTATCTGCATTATTCACACATTGCTGCAATCTGACATCACTTTTTGTACCAGGGAACTGGCAGTTTAAAGACCAGCCAGTTTGCTATTAGCGTGCATCACACACAGTCTTAAGTCCCAGAAAAGCCCCACGCTGCAATGCATGTTTGAAAATGGCTTTTTTGATATTGGACCTTCACTGTTGAGTAGCACAGAAACGCTGCCTGGGGAGAAAAACGCTGTAACTCTTGAAGTCATCCTCTTATTTGGATGATTGAGCAATGAAGGCTCGTAGCCTTTCTGCATCATATGAACACTGTGGATTTTGTCCTCAATCTTTGATAGCAGGCTCCCTACAGCAAGGGAAAAACTGCTTTCAGTGTACACGTTTTTACCAGTTTAACAGCATTTAGGTTTCTGCGTGCGCTACCATCTAGTACATTGCCTTAAATGATGTTGGATTTGGTTGACAATTTTGTGTGCACCAAAACTCATATTTGTTCTCATCAGGACTCGTCTTACATAAGAGTGGCTATACTTCATCGCTATAAAGGACAAGAGAAAGGACAATGTCATAGATTTACCCAAAAAAGATTTAGCCAAATATGTAACTCAGAGTATTTCAGAGCCTTTGTTTAGCTGATGGTTACGTTTCCTGGCTTGACTCTTCTAAGAGGATTATCTTTTAAGTTCAGATAATCTGCCTTATGTTTTATTTTTTTGAAACCCGTTTGCCTGTGTTTCATCACACAGTCTTAACACAGGGCCGTTCCTGATCACAGGGGTCACACGGGGAAATATAGAACATTGAGGCCTGACTTTACAGACCTCCAGTTTGCCAAATTGTACACCAGGCCATGTACAGAAATGTGCAATAATGTTGCATCTGTTTTCTTGCGGTAAAGCTAACTTGCTTTTGTTCAGTCTTTTGTATTTTTATTTTAAGCATGTCTGACTATAAGCTGTGTTGTGTTGCAGGATATTTGTTGTTGTGAAGACAGTAAAGGAAAAGCCAAACAGAGAACATGCTATTTGTGTCTTGTTTGTTATGTGGATGCTGTTGTTGGCATGCTGCAGGCTCTAGGGAAGTTGCGGGTATTTTCACAACATAATTGCATCTGTCTTGAGCTGAGTTTCCCATATTGGATTCATGGGTCTCCGAAGACGCCACAAAAGCAGCGCTGGGAGAAGCATTCTGATCTTTTGCTTCGGTGCACTAACTTTAGGACAGTGAAGTACTCCATTGCTTGTAATCAGAAAAGAACATACAAAGTACTAATTTTTCTTCTCAGATTGCCATTACATTTATATTTTTGGAAAACTCTTAGCATTTGAGAATCATTTTGAAGTTTCCATTCGTCTAAGTACATTTTTATCAAGTTGTCACATGATTTGTGCCAGACTGCTGGTCTTTCAGTCTAATCTGTCATTCAGGTGAGTACTAGAGTACCTGTATCTGTCCAGTGTTTCGACCTCCACGACCATGATGTTGATGGGCTTCCTTCGGAAGTCAGCCAACATCTCTGACATTCAGATGGAGGAGGTGATTTCATCCGGACCATTCAACAAAGTTCCTTACCAGATTCCTGTGCTCTGATTTCCGCCCACCCTCAATACACCCAACCAATGCAGTGTTGTCAGAGTTATCTATCTGTTTCAGCATGCTGCACTTCCACAAGGCTGGTAAGCAAACTGAAGAGGATCGACACTGCATTGGCTCAGCTCAAAGTTGAAAATATTCAAATTTGGGTAAAGTTTACTATTAATTTTCTCTGAAACCTTACAGTTCATTGGGCTGTGAGCTGGAGGGGAAAGAGTGAGGGTAACCCAGAGTAAGAATCCAGTGAAATATTTGTGTCACCTCTTAAAGTTTGTTATAACATTAATAATATAGACAATATCAAAAATAGTAGTCAGAAAATATTTTTTAAAGTTATTATTATATACTTAAGTGTCGTGTAAGAACATCAATTCATTCATATATATATTTCTAATATTTCAAAATTCGAAGTGGATTGATTAGTAAAATAGTGACAAATGCCAGGATACAGAAGACTCGTGTTTCTAAGCCAGTCGGCACCCGTACCGTAATATGCGTAAGAACGGTGCAACAACGTTGTAGGTGCGGCTGGGGGTGCGGCTAGCTTGACTATGACTTCGCATATGAGGGCTCACTGAATTACTGCGAGAGATAGCTGAAGGATATTGACGACAGGCGGAGCAAAATGTTGTAGTCCAGCAGGGTTTATGTACACAGCACTGTTGCAAGAGTAATACTTCTAGAAACATACCACATCAATGAGTGGAAACTTACATCAAAGCACATTTGCACACTGTTTTTCAAACCAAAAAGGTTGAGATGTCAACCATATGGGCAGCAGCTGGGTCTAGATGGTCAGCAGTGAGTGAACTTTCAAAATAAAATACATATTACACATTTAAAATGGTACCTCAGAAGTAAACGCTACTTGTTCCTTACAGCAGCAAATGTAGTGCTATGAGTACATTTTTTGGACATCCTGTTTAGCGACAGTAGAGCAACACTGAGGATGAAGATGGCATTTAAATATGCTACTGTACCATAACTGGTTCTTAATTTTTTATTAGGTTAGTCTGGGATTTATAGATTTAGTTTATAGAATATGTATGTATTTTAGACAATAATGAAGTATATCTTTCAGTAAAAATTAAAATAACTTGTGGCTTGTGAGCCTGCTCGTTTGCTGCTGTACCTCTGCCATCTGGAACGAGAACACAGAACTCATTAATTTCTTTTCTCTTCTCTCTTTCATAAGATTTTAACTTTATTTTAACTCTGCACAACCCACACTGTTATTGTTGCTCTGCTGTTTCCATGACGCTGGTTAACTGAGTGAGACAGTTAAAGGGGCACTGCACTGATTTTGCATATCATGCTCAGTTTAGTCGTTGAGAGATGTGAAAGCAGTTGGAGCTTTCAAAGGTTACAAAAAATATTTGAAGGTATTGTTTTTTATTGATTGTTGCGGATGGAGCTTGAGTCACTTTCTGTTTTTAGGTTATTAAACTGCAGAGAAGTGTTGACTAAAAACAAAACTGAGAATCTGGCAATAGTTTGACAACACTTTAGTGCTGAAGATATATCCACACCCCACTGGTTAGAAAAAATATTTTAGTTTTGCACATCTTAAATTTATTTTTAGTTCATTCCAAAAGCTAAAATACTATTTTGTATAGCTTATCACTTGTGCTTTTATTTAATCCATTACACCGGACCCATGACTAGGTTGTAATGCACCATAGTAATATATTTTTCTGTTATAGTTTTGCATTAAAATAAGTATACTTAAACAATGTCATACATTATTTCTGACTACCTGGACAGGACAACAAGCAATACTTGAGAAATGAGTGGAGATTCAGTTTTGATGGCCGAGCAAGAGCTATTTTTAAATATCCAAATGATTAGGAGCGACTGTAAGAATACTAATTTTTCTTAAATGCCATTTTAGGTTATTAATTTTAAACATATTATAAAGAATTAATGAGGAAATTGCACAAATTTTGATCAGTTGGTCGAAAAACCAAAAAGAGTAGTAGCCTAAGGGCTGGGACCACACCTGCATCCTATTTTTCATTTATTTGCTTGGGTATGTGGCTCAGATGCAAAGGTTATATTAATACGCTGCAGCTGCATCATGGGGGAAGATGAAATTCAGTAATTTAACCGTCTGAGCCATTATGAAAGTGCAGTACTAAACTGGCCTGCAGAGTCATTTTAATTTTCTCGAACACCCAAAGTAGTGCCAGTTTATTAGGTGCTTAAAGGAAAACACATGTAATGCAGTGCACCGCTACCGCAGACTACATCACCCAAAACGATCAGATAAAAAAAAAAAATCAGCTGTCTCAACACCAAAAGCTGAAGCCGGGAATGTTTGTATGTCTACATGCACAATAACCTCTAGACAGTTTGCATCACTAATAATCCTTCCACGCAGTATTTACTTTAAGAAATAGCATGAAAAACATCTGGGGCTTTCCTAAATCTCATCCCATGAGGTGTCTGCTGGTTTGATGTGCAGCTAAATAAAGGTTCGGTGACATGAAAGCTAGAAGAACCCCCCCTTCCTTTTATAAAAAAAAAGAGAGAGAGACGTCTAATCCGTGGGTGTTTTATCTTCGGAGCGCAGTGTGGTTTTGGCTCCAGCCCACAGGAGGAGTGGGAGCCTCCACAGGCTCGCTGTGATTGGCTCAGACACGACTAACTCCATTTTGGAAAACAGCTGTTTGAAGACACAACCTTTTCCCCGTTGTTTGCCGACAGTACCCTGAGAAGAAGAAAAAATCACGCAGGTTTTCGCCACGCACTCTCTCTTCACCAGGGGTTGTGTTTTTTATACACACCATCCTGCTTCACTTTCGGCCCACTTCGGCGCGCTGCGTTTTTTGTCCGACTGCCAGGAAACTTAACAGGAGATCCATGGTGTTAGATTTCCATTGTAACAAGTGGATAGCAAGAGGAGACCCGACCAAGGTTAGTGGCGCTCTTTGTATTGGCGATGTTGCTCTTATGGCTGCTGCTTTAAAAATGTATTATTTATTGTTGGTTTGCGTGCGTAAAAAAACAAAACAAAGAACGTTCATGTTTGGAGTGACCAGCCGCAG
The DNA here is from genome assembly GCF_018398535.1 of Haplochromis burtoni. Lineage (NCBI taxonomy): Eukaryota > Metazoa > Chordata > Actinopteri > Cichliformes > Cichlidae > Haplochromis > Haplochromis burtoni. The sequence continues at coordinate 817,553 of NW_024582392.1, forward strand.
GGAGCTGTGGAGTCACGAAGCGAGCCTTCTACATCATGTTAGGAAGGCATTTTCCAGCCAGCGCAGCGACCAGCGTTAGACAATACATCTTGATTTGCAGAGCTGTGCGTGTCCACTTTACACACACTGCATCCAAACGGTATACACACGAACGCCTACTTCTACAAGGGCTTATTTTGTGTTGAGTTATCTTGCGGTTGTTAAAGATTTTCACATTTTTGTCTCGACAGAATGAGGCATTCAAGTGTGTCTATTATTCTGGCCGCCTGCGTGCTTTACATGCATATGTGTGTGTGTGTGTGTGTGTGTGTGTACAGTTTAAAGGGCTGGCATTCACGTCCCTCCCACACATTAGCTGCTGCATTCAGTGTAGCTAATGACAGACAGGATTGCTGTTGAAAGCCTTCACCTCCTCGCTCATCAACTGGGCTATTTCTACTCTGTCAATGCACCCAGATCACCCACCTCCCAGATCAACTTCGTCATCTATTTCCTTACTCAATCGAATAACGTGGGAGCGTTGACAGGAGGTTGCTTGCAAATAACCTGGCTGCTGAGTGAATTAGAAAAATCCCAGTCCAGTTTTTCTCCTTTTTTAAAAAAATAGGAAAGAGAAAGCAGAGCTGCTTGGAGATGGTGCTCTCAAGCATCATCATCAGCATCCTGGTGGGGATCAGCTTGGGACCCCCCACTTTACAGTGTTGCTGGGCAAGTGCCAGTGTTACTGGGCATGGGCACTGGTGAAAATAAACACTGGCTTCTCGCCTGCCTGGGGTGGTTTGCTTCACTGTCTACTGCGTGACTTTAAGTAAAAGTGCTCCCCGAGCCCAGTGCACAGTAATCCAGGCATAATAATAAACCAGGGGTTGTGATTAAGTCAAAATAATACAGCACAACCAGTTGTTTTATTGTCAGAGCCCGAGTGGGTAAGCAGAGGAATGAGCTTAAACTGCAAAAGCAGTGTTTGGCCTGCACTGATTTGTCCCTTTTTTCCTCAGGGGAACTGTTGCATATCACTACTGCATTTTCCAATTTTTGGAGAGATCGAATAGTAAAATCATGCATTATTCCTGTTTTAATGGATTAATAGTCATAAGTAAAGGCAATCATACTACAAGATAATGCGAAGAGAACCAAAAAATCTTAACATTTCAGGTTGCAGCCAGAGAATGTTTTACAGACAATTTCAAACTATTTTATGTTGGGTAACGCTAGACACATACAAATAGTAATTATGAGATTTTTGCATTTAAGATGTTAATGTTCCTTAAAAATATCACGTCCCAAAGAACTGGGTCACCTCAAGAGGTTAAGATTAAATCCTGCACAGTCTGTAGAGACTGATGTCGCATGTGGTTTTCTTTGGATCAGCTCTCTGCTGCTTCTTCTCCTCCCTTTGTACCAGCTAACCATACATGGTCTGTTATCTATCAAAAACGCCAAGGGGGCTGGAGAACAGCCAGAACAGAGAGTGCAGTGATGCTAGGAAACCCTGCGCTACTGGAGAGACACACATGCCCTGCTGACCTTGGACAGAGCCCTGCAGAGCTCCTGCATTTCAATCAAATTTACACACAAAAAAGGCATGTAGAAGAAAAGGCAGACCACTTACCATTAGGATTACACGTCCTTGTAATTTGACTGTTAGAAAGACTTGTCCTGGGAGGCCTTTTAGTGGGTTACACATCTTCCAATTTGTGACACGGGCTTTTCGGAAAGCAGTTAAATCATGAGTAATCAGGTCAGGCCGGTGCAGTTATGATTGTCTGCAGTGCTGTATGGCCAGAGCTTTCAGAACCATTCTGCTCCTTTAAAATATGCCAGTAGATAGAAATCATATCTGCCTCTGCTGAGGGCTGCCAACTATAACATGATTAGCCTAAGAACATTTAGACTCCTATATCCCTGTGCTCAGCGCCTGATTAAGCACACATGGCATGGGGTGGGATGTGTGGCTGTTTCTATCACTCTTTCCTTTTCTGTCTGGACAGCTTTGTCGTATTCCACTTGTCCGAAGGTTAAACCTGTTTTCCTGAAGATTTTTTTTTTTTTTATTGTTAAGACATTATGTCTTTGTGGTGCTTTAAATGGAACTCTAAAGAAGTTACATTCAAGGCTTTCCTTTGCAGTAAGGACAGGACTTTGCTCCATTTAGCTAAAGCACGTAATCTATTCTGTGATTTGGTTCAAAACGTCTGCCAGATGTCAGCCCACTGCCCAGAACCCTTCCTAACACGTTTAAGATAACAGGGACCACAAAAGCAACAGCCTGTATCTGAGTCCATAGCAGTGACTCAGTGTTTTAATACTAAGTGAACACAGTGCTCTTGGTCTATTTTTGTATGCTTCCCCCTGTATGATCACGTGTTTTAATGTGTACATATTTTGTGGGGATTTGTCAGTTCAGCTGCGCTGACCTCGAACCACATTCTTTGCCCTGTGCACGGAGGCCATAAGTGACTCTGTTTATAGCTTCCTGGCTTCCCCATGAGGAGAAAATGAGTGCATCACTCTTTTGTGTCTTGTGTGACAAACAGGAAGATGCTTCTGCCGAAGATGTCTTTCTATTATTTTGTCCTTCCACATAATCAAAGCCAAATTTCTCCTTTTTCAAAAATTGAAATTGAATTAATCACAGACTGTACCTCATTTCTTGGGCCATGGGTTAATGATGTTTATGGACACAAATCCAGCATGTGCCATTTCCCACACACAAACTAGGATTTGTAGGAGAAGAGCGCTTCAGATCAACACCCACATGGTTCATTCAATGTCATTTTCCTTTCCCGTCACTGCTCTTTTCACATTGTCGTCTGTTGCCGAGCACTTCTGAAAGTCTTATCTTGCTGGCAGTGCTAAATGAAATCAGTAATTATCTTGCTAATGTTTAATAATGATGGTGGAGACAGTGCCGATGATGATTTACAGGTACATTTGATGACTCAAGCATAGATATGTTTTAAATAGCCACAGGGTGCATAATGGTCACATGTCATAAAAGCTGTTATGGTGATGTTGGAAAACCTTGCCAATGAAGCATGGGCATAACAAAGCTGTTCACTGATGGGTCTAATGATGCCTTTTCAGTCTCAGAGATGCAAGAGCTGGGGTGGTGGTGGATGGGGCATTAAGACCAACAGAAACAAATACCTTGTTTACACTTAGCAAAAAAAAAGCCAATTGGAACATAAGTGGAAAATCACAGGACTTTGCTTTTTAGCTTTGCTTCCAGTCATGCCTGTCATGTGTGTTCAGCTCACCACTGCGCTGAGATTTTCTTACTTCAGGGCCATTTCATCTAGAAGGTTTAAGGGCCAGTTATTATTGGTCTTTGTGCCAGTCATGTGACACATTTGTTTAGCAAGAGCTAGCAGACAAATGATTAAAGAACTAATATTTATGCCATGGCTGTTCCATTGGAGCACAAAGTCAACAGCGACTTGCAAAAGAGCAAAGGGCAAGATTAAAAAAAGGACGCCCACATCCTGCATTCATGACATATTTTTCCCTTTGCTTCCTTGTAGGGACACATTAGAGTTTCACTACAAAATAAATGCAGCCAAATGCACCTCTGGAAGGAGGAAGGAGCTTCAGATTACAACTTGTGTCTTTGGTTGTTTTCTTCTGTTTGGCACTGTCTTCTTTTGATCAAATCCCCAAACATGAATTTCAAAAGCAAAGATTTACATTATCGCCTTAAGTCTGCGGTGTCGAACATAGGCTTTCAAAAAGACTTGTGCTTTTGATGCATAATTCTTTCTCAAAACTCTGAAACAAATACAGGAATTTGCCTGGCGCTAAAAGCCTTAATTGGCATTATTAAAATTTGTTTTGCTTTCAATGTACAGGCAGACTTTCAGTTTGTACAAAGGAACTGTTTGAAACCTAGCTGTCAAAAAGTTCCTTATTTATCTGTCTGATACTTTAAGAGCTTCATAATTATTCATTAGGTGCCTCCTGCTTGTACAGTAATTTAAATATTAACATTTTTGCTCATTGAATTTGGTTTCAGTCAACTCCTGAGGGAAATCTCTGGTACTTCAGCGAAATGCTTTACAAATGTTCAGCAGCTGGCCCCTTAACACATCTGTCAGCTCTTTGGTGATGAGCAGTTGGTCTACTGTAGGTTTTTAGAGATTTTATTTTTTAACTGAAAATAGCTGTAGTTGCCCAGAAAGAGAATCGTGGGCGGGAACCAGAAATCGCTGTCAGTGACACCCCCCCTTCATAGTCATTGTTTTTACATTGCCATTTGATTTTTTTTTTTTTAATCTAAATGACAGCCACTTTAGGGCAATTAAAATATAATCTAAAAAGCAGTGCTCTATTCCAAAATCTGTTTTATCCTTTTCTATAAAACATTACTTCCTAATAGAGTCACAAGGCATGTTGCGTCTTAAAAAATGTAGTCAGACCATTTCTGACTAACAGAAGAACAGGAAGTGGATGCTTAAGAAATCACAACCACAAATGTACAAATCTTCTCACAGCATTGCCACCGTTTGATGGTGTCTCTGGACTGCGATGGAGGCTGTGTCCTTAAACAGCTTCACCAGCTTTACATGGCCTCGTTTTGCTGTTGGGCAAAAATGTCAATGATGAGTACTCGATGAGTACTCAACTGGCAGCTATTTTGCAGCATTATTTTTTTTTTAAAGAGGGTCAATGGATCTGTTTTGTTAAACCGGGTCACTGCTGAAATGTACAGTAACAGCTCTGAAAACAAACTGTCCACAGTGCAATCAAACCGCATCCAGTCAGAGTGTGTCATACTCAAGAAGCTATTGGTGAAGCAATGCTTACGTGTCTTGTGGTTTTTCATCCCAACTGAAAATTGACTCCAACAACTGAGTCCAAAGCCTTGTAAAGACTGGAAACCAGTGTGCTGGGGTAGCCTGCACCTGTGCGCCTCTGTCTACCTGATACATGGCTAGAGGAAATGGTTTGATACTGCATATCTGTTGCTATTAAAAGCCCCAAAGCTATTCCCTAATGTCTCTCAACTTCCAGACTAATGACATAGTTTGGCAGGGTCGCCTTTAAAACAACACATCTGTTTTTCAGCATTAAGCCTGTTGATTTAATGTAGCAAAGCTGAGTTACACCCTCTTACTTCAGCTATGTGGGCCTACAGCACAGCAGCATCACAGATAGGTCTGAGGTGTTAAATAAACACAGTTTTAATCTGGTTGGAAGGGGACTTTTTAATCAAACCTTATTATGTAAATGGATTCCCATCCACGTGAACTGATGTGGAAGTAAAATTGATGCGTCCCTTTTTTTGGCCCAGCAGGTCGGTGGAACGATGATTTGATGAGAAACCCCCTTAAATGTACTTTAATCATTTTAGATGGAGTGGCCTGTTTCAAATTCCATGTGATCGGAATAAAGTGCTGAAATCGTTGAACTGTTAAAATGGCGAGAAGGCAAAAATCCCCTAAAGTAAAAAGAACACCATGATCTTTGGATTTTGACAGGGAGTCAGAAGCTTGCTATCTGATTTATGCTTTTATTTGATCCACGTCAGTATTTCTAAGGCTTTGTTTGCTTTAAAATATTTTATTGTTTCTGAAAAGCTTTTCATCTGAGTCCCAGAGGAGAGGAAACAATGAGTAATGTTGATAAGAGGCTACTTGGAAAAACGTGGAAGGGAATAAAAATGGTGATCCATTAATTAATGAACCCCATTGCCAATTGTTTGTTAGAATAAAACCAAATAAGATTAATTGCTTAATACGTAGATTAATGGCCTGTCAAAAAGCGGTATATGAGGCCTGACTAGTGTCAAACCTTTACCGACAACTGTGCAAGACATTTTGTGCGACAGGTGGTCAGTACAAAAAAATAAGTAAAGTTACATTTGGCACACCTTTTAGTTCCTCTCATACTTACTGATCTCCTCCTGGGCTGCCTGCTGTAGTTCCCTTCTTTCTGTTTCTTTAATCTGTGCTTTAGAGGCATTGTGCTACATTTGGCAAATGCAAACTCAGTTGTTAATTAAGGGTTAATATATATTAAAATAAGGCAAAGAAAATTATATTAATAATAAAGGGACTGACACTTATCGCGGACGCTGTGCTGGACTTGCACTTGTGCTGTCTCTATAAATGCTGGGAATATATCAGTCAGGTGGTGTGCTAATTATCCAAACAAGTCCAGACATCATGCACAAACTGACTCCGTCATCTCTGGCTCCCCCTCCCTTTGCGGCGTGTCAGACACACACACACACACACACGCACACGCACACGCTGATGTGTTCTTTCACCTTGTTTGTACCTCTGAATAGTCCACACAGAGAAAGCTTTTCCTGCTGGAGTGCCCACGGCATCAAACACCTGGTTCACTTGGGCGCACACTGTGACTTAATGTATGTACTATGGTTTTGTCTGACACATTGTATTCTTGTGAGTCTGTAATTCAAAATTTTCTGACTACAGCCATAAACAGTGAAAATTATGAAAAATGCGTAAGAGTTACGGGAGTTATGGACATTCTGTATGCGTTGGCTCCAGAGGGATAGGTCGAGGACAAATGTTTCTGACATGTGAATATTTGCGTGGACTTATGATCACGTAATTCTCTCTGTTGTCAGACAAGCAACCTAACACGACATACAGTATTCGTATTTTAAATCGGACTAGCTTGCCTTTTTATAATTTAACAGAGGGCTTATGTTTGGCTGACTGTATTGGAATGTAATAGTATGTTTAATTTCATACAACCACTGTAATTGCCTGGCTTTCACCAATAAAAGCAGGAAGGAGGCGGAATGTTTTTTGTAACAGAGAAAATATTCTAAAATCTGTGCAAGTTTTTGCTGCAGAACATTATTACTGTGAGACCACCAACTGGTACAAGGGCCCTCTTGAAACAGTTGCTAGTTATTCTGTTACTGTTACTTTTTTTTCATGAAAGAAGCACATTTTGAGAGATTAAATTTGCTCATACAAGTTTCAGAATTGGTTAAAAAATTTGAAAAAAAGTAACTTTTTCACATTTAAAGAAAAAAAAAAAAGAGAAGCTTCATCATAAAGCCACTACTATACTTTATTACTGTGATATTTACTCTACAGTTTAAAAACCCTTTTCTTTGTTTTGCAGTCATTGTAATACAAGAAATTCCATCCATACACTTTTATAGATGTGCATCATACTTACATTGGTCAGTCTAATCTAAAGACCTACATGAAGCTCCTTTGTGAAGCTTTTAAGTTTATATTTTGATGTATGGTAATGGTGCCATGGCAAATTTTGAGGTTTAAAGCTGAAGTTGTTCCACTGCCGCATATTTTGCGCCACATCATATCACCTGTAGTAATACTGGTATATATTTTTACATGATGTAAAGTGTCATGGGTTTACCGTCCCATTGCGCACATGACACGATCCCTGGCATCTCTGAGAGCGATGGCCTCCATTGCATCAGCCTCTGATGATGACCAAGTACCTAAAAAGAGTGCTTCTACAACAACGTCAAACAATGCAAGAAAGCTGTTCCTGCTAACGGTGGAAACAACAAACTTGTTTTGGCACCCAGGCAAAAAAAAGATGATCAGACCACGAAGGCAGCTGAGAAATACAAGCAGCTAGTCATGTGTGGCCCAAAAATAAACAAATGGCTCAGCCAAGGATTGCTGGAGCACTCTCTAGTTACACTCCATATACCAGGAAGAGCAAACAGTGGGTTGAAATTACATGGTGGAAAAGGAGAACTTTAAGGAACTGCTTTAACCCCCCCCCAAAAACAACTCAACCCAAGATGCAATATCCTAAGAAGACAAAATTTTGACCCTTTTAATTTTATTATGTGACAGTATAGTGGAGGCTTATGAGTGTAGTGGCATACCTAACAAGCAAAAGATCCCCGGTTCAGTGCCAGGATGGGACACCAATCGCTTTGGGGGTTATGTCAGAAAAAGCATCCATTGTAAAAATCTGCTAAATCAGACAAGTGGAGCTACCCATGACGGCGAGCCCTTGTGAATAACAGAGCAGCCGAAAGTAGCTTTCATTGTGGAGGCTCCTGAATAGTTGGAAGGTTGTTACTTTAGTTATTGCAAGCACTTAAATTTATGTATAAAGACTGGCAATTGTAACTAAATTGCCTGAAAAAGACTTGGCCTGAGCCTCATAACAATCTCTCACACTGCTTGAATCCGCTACTGTGAATAATGCTGTAAGAGGGGGGAAAGGGAGCTCCTTGGTGTTTTGTTCTTATTTGATGTGTGATGTGTCACTGTATATAATGCTAAGTCACTACTTAAACGGTGTAATGCTGCTCCTGCTGCTGCTGACACATTGGGCCTATAGATTCACATTAAATGAAGTCTGTCATCAGTGACAGTCGCCCATTAGAAAAGGATGGAAAAAGCACGTAATTTTGTTTGCTGTAATTGATGCTGCTGCCCGCAAGCTGCCATCACCAATAAAATCTTCTTTTGTATTATTTTTTCTGTATTGTCGTAAATATAATTATCACAAATTTCCTTGAAATATTGAAATATTGTATTTCCTTAAAGTATTGTATATCACTTGCCCATATGTAACTCTATATAATGCAGTTAAAACTCTGTTATTATGATATCATACCCTGCGATTTCTGGACTCTGCTTTTTGGATGCCATGTGGGGTGGAGTGCTAAATTATAAGCTAGCACTAGCAAATTACATTCATAAACTTTACAGACGAATAAAGTACTGGAATTTCATTTACCAGAACTGAAGCACAACAAAAGGCACCAACACCACAAACACTGCTGAGAAGTTCAGTTTAGCGAACACAGGTGAGGCATCGATTGGCCGCATCTCCGTCTGTTAGGACATCTGTCAATAACTTCAGATTCCAGATGGATGGAAAAGAATTCACCCACCGTGTAGTGTTGTGAAGGGGAAAACTATACACCTGGACTATCTGTATTATCCATGAAGGCCAAAATGTTTTTGTACCAGGCTTTAAACGTTCTTTTTAATGTTGTAAAGTTTGGAATTTTAACAAACTTTGCTCAATTTTGAAGCCACCCTCAAGTGGCCATTAGAAAAACTGCAATTTTTGGCGTCTGTGTGTGTGTGTGTGTGTGTTGTGTGTGTGTGTGTGTGTGTGTGTGTGTGTGTGTGTGTGTGTGTGTGTGTGTGCGTGTGTGTCTGTGTGTGTGTGTCTGTGTGTGTGTGTGTGTGGTTACTGTTCTGCACACTGTAAAAACCAAAGCTTTTCTATATACCATCATGAATGATATGGAGTAAGGTGCAATGACTGCCTCTGCTCTTTCCTTTTTTTTGTATCGGCGTGTTTGCTCACGAGGAGGGTGACATATGTGCCTTTGTATCTCCGTCAACTCAGCAAATCGAATCACATGATGCTCACATCCTCCTAGACTTGTGGGAGAAAAGTGTGATGATGTAGCTGAGTGGAATTACTTGGCAAACCTCAGACGCAGCGGGGCTGTCGGGGCAGGTGAGAGGAGCGAATCGTTTTCTTCAAATTATTTCCAGTGCAGCATAAAGAGCAGCTGTGTTTGGTATAATCACATTTCTGGCTTTGGGACTGAAACGTGCCTGACTGTAAGTCATTTTCTGGTCTTTGTTATTTTATAAGAGAGAGGATTAGTGGGTTGAGGGAGTTGTGGGTAAAATCCCTCTAACAGGTGGTGCATTAGGAAGTAGCCAATATATTGGTATAGTAGCCATTTATTCTGCTACAAACTGGTCAAATGTGTGCAGCTCACGAGCAGGATGTACTGTGTGTCTCAAGTAATGAAAACATTGGAGCCTGTGAGGGATTCTGTTTTTATTTTTAAAAGCACAATAAACATGGATGCATTCCTTTTCTGCTTCTCTCATCCTCCCTTTTTTTTCCCCTTTCAATAACCTCATGGATTTTCTGTCCTCATCTGCTTTCCATTCTCACCTCATCCTCATCATTTTCCTCTCACCCCCCCTACCTTCATCACCACCTACTCTCCAGTCCCCTCACTTACCACTTGTCCTTGCATCGTCCTCCGCCGCACCGCCACCTCCTCCTCCTCCTCCTCCTCCTCCTCGTTAGCTCAAGGGTCTTATTCAGCCTCCAGTGTGTGTGCAGAGAGTCTGGGAAAAGACAGGGCATAAACAACACAGGCAAACAAACCACCTGCTTCCTGTTGAGGTCTCGTGTTGTTAAATGTGCGGACAGAAATAGAAATGGGCAACCTTGCAGCAGAATTAGAAAAGATGGAACGGACAGTGGGAGGAAAATCACAGACCTGCACAGCAGTTAAACACCACGCTTCCGTGCATACCCTCTGGATTCCAGAGAAAGAAGGCTCAATCACACCTGAGGACGTATGGTAATGGGGTGACAGGAACTAATTGGAGCTGAAGAAAGTAATTGATTAATTGACTGAGTTACAAAATTAATCTCCAGCTGAAGTGGCCCAAATTCAGTCTTCTTTGTGATTATACGTGAATCTTCCTCATACCGTACAACAAGAGCTGTCTTTGCTTCCACCCACACTAAATCTAATTTGTTTTGACCAAAAATATTTATTCATAAGTTATGTCAAATACAAACAAAGAAGAAAATCTTGTCATCTTAGAAGAAAGACACGAAGATTTTTGCCTTGATTTAACAGCTGTAATCATCATCAAAGCTGCTGCTCATTCATTTTCTGAAATTTGTTGATTTCCTAAGTGTTTCAGATTTCCAAACATTACATTAGCAAGCATTAAATTTGGTTAAATATTTCTTTTTCACGCAGATTTACAGCTTTTCCGTCTATTATTGTAAAAATGAATATTTCCAAAATTTCAAGGAACCCAAGCACATTGAGAGAAAAATGTCAGATCCTCACATTTAGGGAGATGAGAACGTCTGCTTGGATAAACAATTGTAACCGTGTAGTCCAAATATGTTATATTTATTTATTTAATTTTTTTCAGAAAAAGGTATTAAAATCAACGGTGCAGTTCATTATTTTATCACATGTTGTCATATTATTATCCTCTTGCTTAATAGATTAAAAAGTGATTAAAAAGAGAGGGACTTGACATTATCAAATTTTAAAAAACAACCAAACTGACTTATTGTTAAAAGGGAACTGTTCTACTAAGAATAGTACTATTAATCCTTATTTTTTACTACACCAGGCTTTTGTGCAGCTCCTGCACAAAAGCTGTTTTAGTTCCCTTCCCCCCCTTCGTTCAAGCCAACCTTCTTCTGATTGGCTGCTTGTCATACATGCAGGCACGTAGGTGGGGCTTCTGTGCTTACAGCCAAAACTGTGTGCTCCAGATGACCATATTAGGAATATATCTTTCTATGACATCATGCAGATCTAAGGGTGTAAAAAAAACTGTCTGAAACTGAACATTTAGAGCAGTCTGAAGCCTGAGCTTTTGGCTCACAATATTTACTTGTAAATATGCTTATTATAAATGTTTAATGTGAGCATCCACCCCTGTAACGGAATATAAACAGCATGTATTTCATTGGTTGGTTGACTGAACTGGAAAAACCCAATAATGTAACATTTCAGTGAACAGAAATATATACAAGGTGTGGGAACATGATATATTTAACACCAATTTTTAACACTAATTTTTTCTTTTCTTTTCTGTATTTATTTTTACAATATTTTAACTAAATATTCTTTTCAGCTAGTTTTTAGATGGTATAGCCGCACTAAGTCCTTAACAAATCAAATCCCCCACGGAGCTGCTTTATATAGTCATGAATTATTTTGCCTTGTTAACAAGGCGGTAACTGTTCACATGAGATAAATTTCAGGGAGCAGTCGTCTCTTTTATTTGCTTTGATTGTATTAGATGAGAGTGCTGCCTGTGTTTGCTTCTGATAGTCATTCATTATAAAATCGGTTTCTCCTGACAAATTCATTTTTGTGACAAAACTGCCCGTGAACAGTCTCGTGAAAGATGAGAATCTAAACGAACAGTTGCTGCAGCACTCTGAAACTGAGATGAGAGAATTTTTTTCCCCCTTGCTTAGAAAGGGGGCCATAATCATGGCCTCATTTTACAGTCCGGTTGAAGCACCTGCTCCTGACTCAGCTATGAATCATGGTTGGCTGATGGGAATCAGTCACACCCATCCTATTGACACACACCCACACACAAATACAAACCAGGGGAATCCCTATAGCCTGAGGCAGAAAATGCTGCTACAGCAGACTGTCTCATATATCTTGACACTTCTCTTTACTGCCTGTGAAATACTCATTGATTACAGGTTATTTGGAGTACTGTGTTGTACATTTAATATCTCTGGTAACGTAACCTTTACTTACCTCCAGAGAGGCAAATGTGATCCCATTGTTTTCTTGTGGATGGGTATCATTTGACACAGCAATATCATGATGCACCGGCTCCCCCTCCTCTAAAACGAGTATCGATTGCCCCAGCTGTTGCTAAGTGAGCTGTGCTAACAGAAGAGGACACAGTCTATAGTAGAAGTATTGTCTGTCTCTTTAGTCTTGTTCATTATGTGGCCCTGCCATCTGCTCAGCAGATGAAATAACTGAGTAGATTTTAAAAAAAAAATCAATTTAAGTTGGTGTGAGCACACTGACATTTTAATGCCGAGTTAGAGGAGATCTGTCTCCCTTAATTAGACATATACAGCAAAAGCACGTTATATAAAGGGTTTCCCTTTTCAGCAATTGTTACTTTTTGAGCAGCAGTAATCAGTGTGGCTTATGTTTGATAAAATAGGTGGAAATCATGCAAGGCTTTGGTGTGATTACCTCAGAATGCCGTTATAAATAAATGTGTAAAAGAATAGCTCAGCATTTTAGGAAACTGATTTAGATTCCTTTTCTGAGATGAAAAGTGTGCTCACTGTGAAGGACTAGTAAGGATTTGGTGCACAATCTGAAATGAAGTATGATGTAATGGTGGTCAGAAAACACTGAAAATGGCTAGTTGAAAGGGAATTCCACTTTACACATGTACTTGAGGACTGTGTATGAAAAGAGGATAAATAAAGTCCCTGCTCTAGTGGGAGCTCTGATAAATGTCCTCAGGTTGTGTCCCTTGAATCAACTTTGCTTCTGGTTGCAAATGGGCTCGTCTCTGTTCAGTACCAGAAACCTGAGGCTGTGTTAGTCACTAATGGCAGAAGGCATCAAAGGTTGCAGTGAAACAGCCAAAAACATTGCCATCCAGATCTTTTCCTAACCACTTGTCCTTTACGTCAATAGACAAGGGCATGAGGTCAGGACAAAAGGTAGAGGAAAATTCATCAACAAAGACAAAACTAATGCAAAACAAGTTGCATTAGAACCATCGCTTCACTTCAGTATAGCTCGGTATTTTTATTTGTAGTGAACTTTTCTAATGTCATTAGGAGATTTGCACAAGGCAACGACTTCATAACAAGCAGAATAAAATGAAGCAATGCTGCATTGTTGTTCACATATACTGTAGGTTTACACAAATACGTTAAAGTTCAAAATGTATTTACATGTTAGCAAGTTGCACAACAAGATGCAAAACTCACCAGTAATTTACATGATTTGCGTCAATCGTCACTGGTTTATTTCCATAAATGGTCAAATGGTGCGTCACATTGAATTGTGGCTTATCTTACAAGTGGCGCTCAAGTGTATCCTGTAGCAAAGGAAACATGGAAGCACCTTTCCCTAATGTTTAGAGAATTCAACTATTTAATCTTTAAGGTCCCCAATTCCTCTGTTTAGTCAACTAGTCTATATAAAATGAAGTATTGTTTACACACACAGTGATCGATCATGTTACTGTGACTACGAGGCACTGGCTTCTAAGAAAACCGAAGGGTTTAACCATACACGTTTCAGAATGGGACCCAGAGCTGCTGCAAGGGAGACTCAAACAGTGACTTCTGACTCTGAAGTCCATTTCTTATCTCGCCAAGTGAACTGACCAACACTGATTAGATATGTGTCCAGAGAGGCAATTCAATTCAGTTTTATTTACATAGCACCAAATCACAACAGTCAACTCACGGTGCTTTATATTGTAGGGTAAAGATCCTGTGGCAGAATATAGTGTTTTAGATTAAAACAACAAAAATAACCCTATAAAATCCTGTAATACTACTCTGTGTAAGACAGGTGGATGTTGTGTGGCTGTTCACAACCTTTCAGTTAGTAAATTTTTTGTTAATCAAATGTATTTAAAAAACACGTTTCCTTTATTGCAATACTGTGAGAAATATTTCTTGCTGGATGTGTTTGTGGATACAACATCAATATCGGGCCAATCAATATGATGTCAACCATGTTTGTTGGAAAGTCAGCTGAGTCAGCGGTCCCCAACCCCCGGGACACAGACCGGTACCAGTCAATGAGTTGTTTGGTACCGAGCCACAAGAGTTGAGGGTTGGGTGTGATTTTCAGGGTTTTTATCGTTATTTTTTTTTTTTTATCATTTTTGCCGTTAACTCTGTTTCCCTGGGCCTTTTCCCATGTGCTATAAATAAATCTTCTTTCTTTTGTACTAGTACTGGTTTTAGTTTGTTGTTTTTATCCCTGACACCTTAAAGGCCGGTCTGTGAAAATATTATCGGACATAAACCGGTCTGTGGCGCAAAAAAGGTTGGGGATCGCTGAGCTAACTGATCTGTTGTGGCGACATGCTGGCGTCTTGTGACCTCAACAACTAAGAAGGAAGAATGTTGAGTCATTACGTACCATCAGCCCACCTGAAACACTGATCCTGGCATTCTGGAGAACAAAATGAAGAAGACCTCATGTACACACATACTTAACCACACAGGATGCCTGTAACGTTTCGGATTGATTTTTTTCTGACCACCAAAACTTGTGTTGGTTTAGAAACTCGCTGAAACTCTGACCTTCTAATTCCCTGAAAGCCAGTGCAGCTTGAAGTTTCTCAGGCAGGGGAAGAGATGGTCGATCCGACTCCTGCTGAAAACAAATAGGGTCAGGGTTTTTTTCTTTTCTTTCTTTTTCTATTTTTTTTTAAGACATAACAAACGGACAACTCTTATTCACATACGTTTTGACTGAGCTTTGCTCTCGGGATAATACAACTTCAGTGTTTTGTTTTTTCAGAATTACTTTAAAGATTCGACATGTCACCTGTCCAAGATACAAAACAAAGAGAAATGCTCCTTAAATGATAATCCTGAAAAATACAGTTGTTATAGTCTAAGTATGGTGGACGAGTTCAGTAATTTCGCATTCAAACAAAGAAACATCCAGACAGGCAACAGACTGTGGCTGGGGTGGATATCATCTATTAGTATCCTTTGGGCTTTTGGGCAGGCCCCAATATTACTGATGCTTAACTGAAGCTCGGTGATGACCAAGCCTTTCAGTCCTGGTCTGTGCAAATCTCATTCAAGTTTTGAATCTTTCCTGTATGCCTCTCTAATGTGCAGACTGTAATTTTAGAGTCTAAAAAGATCTCTTAAAGCTGATTTGAGTTTAATAAACATGCTTGGGGAATTTTATTTAAATTCTGATCTAATTGATTTTAAATTTAAATACAATACCACAAATCAATATGTTAGGGTAATAGTTGAATTGGTGATTCTAAGGTAGGTGTGAATACGAGCACAAATGGTCATCTGTCTCTGTTAGCCCTGCTATACACTGCTGATCTGTCCACGGTGCACCTCTTGTCCAATTGCAAGTGTAATATCCCGCAGGCCCAACGTAACCCTAAATCGGATAATTGGAAGAAAATGGAATCTGCAGACAAGTTGACTAATCAAGAAAATAATCTGCAGTTGCAGCCTTACTTGCAATGTGCTGTGAAGCATTTTTCGAAAACGCCTTTTCCTTTTTTCATGTCTTTGTACAGGCAAAATGCTTCATAGTAAAATCTTTAATTTGTAGCTCTTCTTAGAGGAATATGATGGTAGTCAGTGTGGGAGTTGGAGTCATTTTTAATGGTGGATAACTCATTTTGGAGCAAAGCCATTCATATGTGTGTTTTTCTCCAGCACTGATCTCTCTTGAGAAACAAATGCTGGGAATTGATCTTTGAAGTGCTCAGGCTTACGAAGTGGGGAACCACAACTTAGCTGCTCTTCTGCTTGCCTGCTGAGATAATCTGTCCGAGTGAGATTGATTTTTGATTTGGCTGAAGCTTTCTGAAGATGCAGCTCCTTTTTGTTTTATTCATAAGTTCACTCATGACTCTTCCACAGTAGCTGATGCTAATAGCCTTGGTCAGCCTTCTTATCTCCGGTTCCTCAGCTGATTCATAATGCCTTAAGGCGTGGGAGCTCAGTACGCTCATTTAGGATGGCAATTATATGAGAGTGGCAGTGATCATTCTCGGTATCTCCGCTCAGTGGAGAGGAGATGGGAAATTGCATTGAGTATCCAGTGTTATCAGTGATAATTCTGCATGTCTGACAGAGAAGATGGAGGCTTCTACTGTGACTTAATCGTAATCCTCTGATTTTAGTGCCGGTGTGAGAGAGAGGTGCTGAAAACCTCTTCACAGCAGCGTCTTATTGTCTCCTCAGCAGGGAAAGTTTTTCCCAGTGCACAAGTAAAAGGCTACTGAAGAGCAAAAGCTAATGGGTTGCCAAGTTGCAATAGTCACTTCACCAGGGGAAATTAGGTCTTCCCACCCAGCCTGGGTCCTATAAGAAGAGGAAGGATATGGGGCACACATACACACAAAGTTGAATGGACAGAGCTTTTATTTATTTATTTATGAGAGGAAGACCAGGGAGGAACAACAATGCTAATCCTGATGAGGAAATACAGCTCCTTTGTGTTTGGAGTGGGCTTGTTGTCAAGCAAGCAGCTGCTGACATCATGTGAATAGACAGTGCCCAGACCACATTTCAAGGGGGCTGAGAGGCAGTGAGCAGGAGGGCAAAGAGCTGAGCACACTAGTGTTATGGTGCTCTCAGAGTGCAACGCTCTGCACTGGAGGGTGAACCGATTCAGGAGCGTTTGTCTTAAATACTTTGCGTCTGTGTGCAGGGACCTGAGAGGAGATGAAGCAACTCTGATTACTTTGGTAAGAGAGACAGCTTGACGTTAATTCTCTGTCACCTGTTTTAATGCACTGTTTGTACGTAAATAAAACAAAGTTTTAGTATGTGGAACTGCAAGCTAGTAAAGATTCAAATCAAGAAGATGTTTGTGGTTCTTTATAAATGTGGAAAAGTGACAAACTGGCAGAAATTGAAATGCTATATATTTCAAGCAGTTTGAACAGACTCAGCTTCTGCATTAGAGGATTGGCTTCTTTAATTTGCTTATAATCATAGTAAACTGAAAATTGTTGTGTTTTGGATAAAATGAAGTCTTCTCGCAGGCATCTGGGAAGCTCAGACTGGCATTGTGTTGTTAATATAGTAATTATTGTGTTCTCTGTTGTAGCTTTCGTTTGGGTAATTATTTTCAAGATTAATCTTCGTTTGTTGGCGGGTTAAACAAATACACACAGAAAGATCATTTTGATGTCTTTGTACACCCTGACGTGTCCAGCGAGCAGTCGAAACCCCAAAACATTAATTTTACTGTTTTACAGTAAAATAAAAGCATCAAATTCTCACAAAAACAGTTGAACGTATTCCTCTGTTAAACCTTGCTAGATTGCAAATACATTTTCTGTCAGTCAACCAGCTTTTTAGTCAAACAATTCTTGCTAACATGATTCATTTGTTTGGATTTTATTAACTCTAAACCACCAGAAATAGGCCAGTGGAAATTTTAAGATGAGGCAGATGCCTGTGATATGGAGAGTTTTTGCCTACTCAAGGACTGCTCAAAAACTAGTTGACTGAGTTGAAGTTGGACAGGTAGATGGCCCTAATGGATGTCAGAATCAGCAAAGAAGTTGGTCTTTGTGTGGGTTATTGCAGATAATACAAGCTTATTACACACAAATCAGGCTTAAAAGGCTCCGCTGGGACTGAAGTGAGCTTGCCTCTCTAATGGGCCCAGCATAAGTAACTGTGCTGACTCATATTCCCATAGTGAACTCAAAGGCTTTTGTTTCGAATATCTACATGCCCCAACCTCTCCGGTTACATGTCACCTCACCCAGTGTGGTCACCGTTCACGTTTAAACCTGTCAGAACCCTCTCTGTATACAGTTGATGTTGCTGTTGTACATGTTTTCTTCAGCCTTTGCTTTCATTCACAATAGGCTAAAGTGTATTGTGTGTGGGATAATACTGCAGGAATATGAATTTGAATTGGCATGTTTTCCTGAAAGTGATTGCCTACATCAGAAACTGTTGACAGATGCAATGCAAAGCAGGAAAAAGAAGGGGAAAGAGAGGAGTTCAGCTTGTGAGCTGGGATGTGGCGATTTCCCTTGGAGTGTTGAGTTGTTATATTGTCTCAAGTGTATATAGACACACACCTGTGACATTTGTCTGGTGGCAGTGTTTCCAGCTGCAGCAGTGTAGAGTTTCCCTCTGTGTACTTGCCCTGGGTTTTCGCATAAAGGCGCCTTTTTAATCAAACTAGGACATGCACTTTAAGAGCACCATAAGTCATAATTCCTGGAATTTAGTACTGTTGACATTTCCACATGAAAGCGGGGGATGAATCAAATCTGTGTGGAAGGTGGATTTGTTAAGCGTACTGTACAGTGTATCTTTAAAAGGACATGCAAAAAGGCCATCTAGATATAAGGGGCAGGTCTGCTTATCTTCTGGACTTTTCATCTATCAGGCAAAAATGCCAAACAGTTGCTAATTTCAACTTTGTAAACATGAAGGTTTGCTGCTGATTGTCATTTATTATAAGTTTAGGATGAACATGCTTTAGTTTTGGGGTCATGATTGAGCACTTTGAAGGCATCGCCTTTAAAGTACAGTGGGGCAAAAAAGTATTTAGTCAGCCACCGATTGTGCAAGTTCCCCCACCTAAAATGATGACAGAGGTCAGTAATTTGCACCAGAGGTACACTTCAACTGTGAGAGACAGAATGTGAAAAAAAAATCCATGAATCCACATGGTAGGATTTGTAAAGAATTTATTCGTAAATCAGGGTGGAAAATAAGTATTTGGTCAATAACAAAAATACAACTCAATACTTTGTAACATAACCTTTGTTGGCAATAACAGAGGTCAAACGTTTACTATAGGTCTTTACCAGGTTTGCACACACAGTAGCTGGTATTTTGGCCCATTCCTCCATGCAGATCTTCTCGAGAGCAGTGATGTTTTGGGGCTGTCGCCGAGCAACACGGACTTTCAACTCCCGCCACAGATTTTCTATGGGGTTGAGGTCTGGAGACTGGCTAGGCCACTCCAGGACTTTCAAATGCTTCTTACGGAGCCACTCCTTTGTTGCCCGGGCGGTGTGTTTTGGATCATTGTCATGTTGGAAGACCCAGCCTCGTTTCATCTTCAAAGTTCTCACTGATGGAAGGAGGTTTTGGCTCAAAATCTCACGATACATGGCCCCATTCATTCTGTCCTTAACACGGATCAGTCGTCCTGTCCCCTTGGCAGAAAAACAGCCCCATAGCATGATGTTTCCACCCCCATGCTTCACAGTAGGTATGGTGTTCTTGGGATGCAACTCAGTATTCTTCTTCCTCCAAACACGACGAGTTGAGTTTATACCAAAAAGTTCTACTTTGGTTTCATCTGACCACAGTGACATTCTCCCAATCCTCTGCTGTATCATCCATGTGCTCTCTGGCAAACTTCAGACGGGCCTGGACATGCACTGGCTTCAGCAGCGGAACACGTCTGGCACTGCGGGATTTGATTATCAGTGGTCTTGTATGTCTTCCATTTTCTGATGATTGCTCCCACAGTTGATTTTTTCACACCAAGCTGCTTGCCTATTGTAGATTCACTCTTCCCAGTCTGGTGCAGGTCTACAATACTTTTCCTGGTGTCCTTCGAAAGCTCTTTGGTCTTGGCCATGGCGGAGTTTGGAGTCTGACTGTTTGAGGCTGTGGACAGGTGTCTTTTATACAGATGATGAGTTCAAACAGGTGCCATTCATACAGGTAACGAGTGGGGGACAGAAAAGCTTCTTACAGAAGACGTTACAGGTCTGTGAGAGCCAGAGATTTTCCTTGTTTGAGGTGACCAAATACTTATTTTCCACCCTGATTTACGAATAAATTCTTTACAAATCCTACCATGTGAATTCATGGATTTTTTTTTCACATTCTGTCTCTCACAGTTGAAGTGTACCTCTGGTGCAAATTACTGACCTCTGTCATCATTTTAAGTGGGGGAACTTGCACAATCGGTGGCTGACTAAATACTTTTTTGCCCCACTGTAGGTTGGTTGCATGCAACCAGTCAAACAACACCTGTAGTTATCTACTTTTAGAAGAAAGATTCTTGATGTTCTTTTTTAAAAATGTATTTATTTTTTATACAATACCTTGCACCTTAGTAACTTTCCATATCCATTTGCATTATACAAATCGCGTCATGTGAACAACAGCCGCAAGCTCCACTGCTTCAGTCAGTTGAGCGAGCGCCACAAAAACAAGTTCATCATCGCAGTTGGTTGTGTGGATATCGGTATCGAGTGAGATGCACCACCATTAAACCGCTTCCATCACAGCTGAGACCAGACAGTCAGGCACAGAAGAGTGTAAACACCAGCTGAAGAGCAGAAGGCATCATCACCATCATCATCGTCATCCCTCCATGGAAACCTGTTAATAATCTCATGGTAGGATTTGATCCACATGTGCAAGGAAGCCAACTAATTAAACAAACAAATGGCAATTAAATGAGACTTCCATAAGCCATATAACAACTGGGCTGGTGGAGAAGAAAAAGGCAAACATAACAAACCACACAAGTTCAGTCATTGCTGCACTGAACACACAGTCAGTGTTCGCTGTTTGTTCGATAGATCTCCCATTAAAATCTTTCATTCTGTGTAGAAATTGCACTCATTAGGAGCATGCCTGAGTGATTGTTTTATAATGTGATGTGAAATTGTTGTCTTCATAGAGCAGCAACTACAATTTAAAGAAACTGATATGCTGGTTTGTCTATTAGCTTTTCTTTTCTTTTCTTTTTTTTGCAGAGGATTAGATGAGAGGCTAGATTGTCTCATGTTTGCTTTGGTGCATCTGCTCACTAGTCCAGAATATCACTCCTGACGTATTATAGCATGTTGGTTTAATCATGTTTGACTTAAAAACATAAAAACAACAATTTGCATTTTTATGGGGAGGTTATGAGACAGCTGACAGCTGGAATAGGCTCCCGTGAATCTGAACTGGATAAACGGTTAAGAAAGTGGATGGGTGGTTATGAGACAGAGTGCTTCTTGGCTCGGAGTATTTTGTTACCTTATGTCAGATCCACGCAAGCTGTTTTGCCCTGAGTTTACAACAAAACAAGCTAGCACGCAAATATTTTTCACACATCGTCTTTGAATATTCATTGGAATAACAAACATTCTCTTAAGTGGCTGTAACAATAAAGAGTTTACAGTAAATTAGCGTCCCTTGATTTTATTAGGTACTAACAGCTCTTGGTGATAGTTTTTGGAGCTGTAGCCTGTGTTTTCATTTTGCATTGTCATTATGCCTCTATTGTGTATGGTGTTTGCTCCATTGAAGGAAGTGGGAATTTTCCATCAAAATTCCTCTCCCTGTAATTTGTCTTCCTTTTTTCCCCAGTCAGCAGTCTTCTTTCATACTCTTTAAAACTGGAAACACTGCTACTTTGTTAAGCAATTTAATTTCAACAATTAAACTTATTGTTTCATTTTTAAACAGTGTTAACTACACAGTATAACATGTGCCCAGTTGTGCACCTTTACCCAATAAACTACAATCTCAGGATAGGTTTGAATATTATGTCACTTACACAAATTTACCACAAGATTAAAACCACCTTCCTAAACACGCATATAGAAAAAGGTCAGGCTATTTTATAGGCTAGCCGTAACACGATAAAGCAAGGTGAAAGACCCCGCCCATATGTTGTTCAGACCTTCTGTTTGTGAGGAGTATCCAATCAGAAGAAAGTAGCCTGAAAGTGAAGGGGGATGGGCCTCAACAGCTTCAAACATTGGATAAGGTGATGTGTTGCATCAAGGTGATTGTGAGATACAACGTTTCTTTAGTAAAGTCCAAGAAAAGAAAGTAGCAGAATAATTCCACTTTAAAGGGAATTCCTGGACCTGAAGTTTCCCATCAGAACATTACATTGCTACTAGATTATGTTTCCCACTTTGCCCGTCAGTGTTTTGTTTTGTTTTTTTCTTTATTGTGTGTGATTGATTAGCACTAGTATAATATCTCTTTGTGTCTTTGTTCAGTGTAATCCAGAAATAAAGGTATAGGATTGAACTTGCTGAAAAGAAAAATCAGAAATTTCACAGATGTTTTCCTGCTAATATCAAGATTAATTGGTGGTTAATGAAAGCCTCGATTGTTTGGGCTCCAGGAAAAGGTGGTACTTTAGGTGTACTAATGAACCTGTGAGACACTGGTCTCCCACGGAGATTTTTAGTCACCAATGACTGTATAGCTCTGCTATCTAGATGACAATCTATCAGAGGATCACACCACCATCTGCTGTCGTGAATACAGAGTGGCTCTTGTGTTTGGTAGAAGCACTCAGGGAAATGCCAGTAGTCCAGAACTCAGTGACATTTTCAGAGGTACTGCTCTTACCTACGGGGGCTTACAGCCTGCCCTTCACTGCAGATTTCCCAGTCAGCATTGCCTACATCTGCAGCTGCTACTGACCTCTCAGTGAACGACCCTGGGTGCTTCCTTTTTGGCATGGTGCACACGCACTGTAAAAGAAAAGAAAACAATTGCGGGACCCTTTGAACGATACAAAAGGAATGTGAGTGAAAGAGTTTGGGAACAGACTGGCCCCAGGTCAGCGTGTCGTTTCTGCGTCTGCCAGCTCATTTTTATTCCCCTCTCATTCCTCAACTCGCCCTCAAGTCTGTTAAAGATTCATGGCTTTGCTGTTTAGCTGTTCAGTTGTGACTTAACAATGCTTCAACAGAGAGTTAAAGTCTGTAGATGTAGTCATGTATGCTGCACATACAGAGCAGAGAGGTCTTTGCTCTCTGTGCTAGCCTGTGGGGGGACCTTCAGGGAATAAAGCTGTAGGAGAGCAGCAGCTGTGATGGCATTTGCTGGCAGTCTCTGGGTTTCCGTGACCCCATGTTTGCATCAGAGGACTACTTTCTTATCTTTTCTATCACTTTCTTTTCTGGAGCAGTATTATTATTGTTCTTGTCTCTGAGGAATACTGACTCTGTAGTGTCTTAGTGGTTGGCGGTGTCCATGACCTAGTTAAGTATGGAGTGAGAACAGGAAGCAGAAGAGGAATAAAAAGCTAATGGGAGCTTGATTTGCTTTTGTTTGTTTTGTTTTGCTGGGACTCTTTCTGGCCACATCCCTGCTGGGGGTTTTTTCTTAATGAGTTTAGGTTTTTACCCTTGTTTTCCACATTGACTGGCACTCTCTCAAGCTTTCACCCTTTTCTTTCTTTTTTCTTTTGTAAGTACGTTTAAGACAGACAAATTAACTCTAGTCGACAGGCCCAACTGTTAGTGAGACCCCCTTTCCCCAGTGTAATTAGGATGACCAATTAGCACAGATGTTAAGAGTGTCATTAATTGTATACCAAAATAGAAATTGCAATTACGAACACCTTCATTAATCTGTTTATTAATTTCCTCTTGGTGATCCCTCCACTGTAGAATTGTTTCTAAGTAGCTGCTTTTTTCTCCGTTTTGGTTATTCTTAGTGATTTTTCACGTACTTACCAGTATTTTACATGTCTTGTTGGCTATACCGAAGTAGAAATGCACAGGATAAAGTGGAAAAAGTACACCCACGGCTTTGAAAGGAGACAACACAGTGATTTATTTGCTTCTTGCAACACTTCCATAGCCATCTGACACCCCCTCCTCCCTCTGGCAGGTGTAATGAGAGCGCTGGTCATGGGCAGATGATGGATGTGGAGACGTCGTATTCAGACTTCATCAACTGTGATCGCACAGGCCGCAGGAACGCAGTGCCCGACATCTCAGGAGAGGGGTCAGTAGCGACCAGCACCAGTGAACTTACCAAAGACATGGCAGAGATGGACCTGAAGGCTGCAGGTCAGTAATGCCACATCAGAATGAATGTGTGTTATACAGTGTGAAAGCAAATCAGAGAAAATAAGCATATAGTTTTTCATATTACAAACAAAGAATTTGCTTGGCAAGATTTTAGACTGGCCGACAGTATAAAATCCAAAGACTGTATGTAAAAGATGGACATGACTTTGGGATTGCTCATTTGTTTGTGGAGCCTTAGCCAGTTGTTAACGCTACATAGATATCAGTTGTTTAGCAAGATTAATCTATTTATTTATTTGTTTTACAACATTAAATGTAGGTTTCTTAATTTGGAACATAATGACAAAAAAAAACCCCAAATAATAATATTTAAAAAAAACAACAATAGGTCCTTAGAAGGTCTTAAATCATTATAATACAACTTCATATGAACAGTAACATATGACACATTGCACCATGTCATTATTTTTTTTAACAAAAACTGAGCCAAAATGCAGAATTGTGCATGAAGAACTACCGTAAGTGTCCCTCATGATTCGATAGCCTGTAGAACCACTTTCAGAAGCAAGTGCAGGCATGCATGATCAAGTTTCAACTTGATTGCCAACGATGGCTGAACCTTTCTTCTTTTGTCTCGTCTGTCCAAACCAGAAGTCTTGCGGTTTGTTCAGAAGCAATCTTGCAAACCTAAGATGCCATGTTCTTTTTATAGACAAGAGACTTTCTCCTGGCAACCCTTCCAAACAAACCGTACTTGTTCAGTCTATTTCTAATTGTACTATCATGAACTTTAAGGCTCGTTGAGACCTGTCTGAAATGACTGAAATGGAATTCTTGGGGTTTATTGTAATATCTCCGAGCATTGCACAATCTGACCTTGGGGTTATTTCACTGGGACATTCACTCCTGGGCAACATATTGGATTTTTTTCTGCTGAATAATCTTTGTAGAATGATAGACTTATTCAAAGTGGTTGGATATGGCCTTACTGTTGCACAGAAATAACTGCTTCTTTAAGATCATCATGTTGGCTTCTGTATTTTCATTTTTGTTATCTAATATTAATAAATCACAGCATGCTGTTTTTTATGTTGCTCATCTGAGGTTGTATTTTAATTATTAACTAATTTTAAAGGAATTTTTAAAATGATGTTCAGAGGTGTAAAACGAGTACGCATGAGGCACAAGGTTAGAGTCTGTGGTTAGACCAGTTTGGGTATTTGGTTGACTGTAAGAAAGATTAATTGATGCTGATGAGACACCACTTAAATCATTTAAATGAATTAAAGTCTAAAAGTAAAGAAAAGTCACATTTTCTCCATCCCTCTGTGATTACAGTCAGGCAAATAAAATAAAGACATGGCTTTAAATCTGAGAAGGAAAACTATTTTTGAGTCTGTTGGAGAACAGCAGTGAGAATGTTATAGAGGCCTGAGCTACATGAAGATTTCACACTACTAGAAGTCCTTTGTTTTGTTGTTGTTTCTCACAGATATCTGTAAAATTCTTCCAGAATCGCACCATTAAATCTTCTTTCTGCCAGACCGGAGCTGAAAGAACTGTTGTGATTTCTACTCTGGAAAAAAAAAAACAGTTTAACCACAATTCATCATCCTGAAGCTAGTTGAGAAGAATTCCTGCTTATCTGTGCAAGGCTATTACTTTGATCTAAGCCACATTAAAGTCTTATCTCTTTGACAAAACACCGCCTGTACTAGATGCACCAAAATATACCACAGAAACACAATTTCACTCAGTTTGTGGTGAGATTTGATTGTTGTCTCAGTGTTAAATTAATTGTAACTGCAGCACAGTGACACATCGTTGTGGCATCCTTCGGTCTTAGTCAAAGGTCTACTTTTTAAGAGGAAGGTGTCTTAATGTCAGTTGTACCAGACTGCATTGTTGTGTGTTACACGGTTGTTCTTGCTGGTTTTGTTTTCAGTCAAAGACAATTTTCCCATAAGTTGACAATTAAATGACCGAGATAAATCAAACCACAGGATGCTGATATTGTGAGGAGAGTCAAATCATACTAACACTGGGCTGCTGAAGGAAGTTGTATTTCCTTCCTCAGGATTCTCTTACTACTTGGATTGCCGTATCTCTTTTAGAGTGAAATTAAAAGTATCTTTCTTTTTTTTTCTCCCTGACTTGGCAGGAGGAGACCCAGGGTCCTCCCCAGCCCCAGAGGCGGAGGGCTCCAATAGCCAAGCTGCCCAGGGAAGCGGAGGCCCATCCTAAGCTCAGCCAGAGACCGAAGGGAGGCAGAGAAATGTAGAGAGGAAGCAGGTGAAAGTAGAGAGACATGGAGTAAGGAAATGGAGAGTGTTGGTATTGGTTCTCTTGACTGGACATGAGGACACTTTCGCTCACTGCCGGCCTCTTTGGAGTTTCAGGGGCTCCAAATGTTCGCCTTTTTATTGAATCCGATTGTACCACGGGGAACAGAACAGAGTAGAACTGACAGCTGAGATGCTGCGCTTTTGCTTTATACTCTGTTAGTTATTTATATTCCTGACGAGAGAAGAAAGCACAGAAACTTTGGATTAAGGTCTGCGGAGATGGACTGAGCTAAACAGAATTCGTTCATAACAACACTCGAAATGTTGCTCCAGCCTAATGTGGGACTGTCATGGAGGGGTATTCATTATCATCTGTTTGTCATTTTCTTTCTATGTATGTGTGTGTTTGTGATCCTGGTGTTCAGTTTCACCGTCGAGTCTTTTCTTTATATATTTACCAACATAGTCCCCATTTTACTGTCGTGTATGGAAATTCATATTTATTGCTAAATGTTCAGTGATAACTTTGTGATAGCAATTTTCTTTGTGTAATAAAATACTTATGAATTACTGCAACGTTCGTATTTTATGTTTTCGTTGATAATTAACTATATTTTGCAGGTTGCCGTACTTAAAATCTGAACCAGAGCAGGCATAGAAGTTGTGAAGGTGGTGACTCTCAGCCAAACCGGGATTAATGAGTTCGGGGTTAAGCTGCACCAGAACCATAAATAAAACTGAACGCTGCTTTTGTGTGTATTAGTGGCCACAGGAAGCTAATGTTTACATTTCCACATAGCTTGGCCCCTTACTCCCATTTATCTCTTCATACAATAAAGAAATCTTTAGTTACAATATTTGGGGGTTACGAGGCTTTTGATAAATGATTAGATCACAGAGATTACTTCATATTAATGATCGGGCTTCCTTTGAAAGATATTTAAAGTTACCGTTGATTTAAACTGTCACAGAAAATAAATGATGGCAAGCAGGAACATTTTATAGTAGCTTTTATTTTGTTTTCTTATAAATTCCATAAATGTGGTTATAAATGGATGTGCTTTTTAAAATTTTTTAATAAATACATACATCAAACAAGAGTAAAGAGAGATGTTGTCTATCTAGGTAACAGAAGTGTGCCACCTAGTGTACACATGTAAGGCTAAACTTTTGGTATTGAGCTGTGTTCGCCTGACACGCCCTGAAGTTTTGCACATACAAGGGAAAAAGCACATGTCTCTAACACTGGATTACGATACTTCACCTGCAACTGAACAGTGGATATTGAAAGTGAACTATATTTTGCAGTTCTTAGCCTCCACTGCTTTCAGTTATCCTTCATGTCATTGTTTTCTTCAAACATGAACGTTTAAGGTGTGAACTACAAATAACCTCCCCTATTTTTCCTTTTCCAGTCTGGTTATGTGTTAAACCTGTTACTTAGAAGTGTAATTGTGCATTCAATGCTTCCCTGATTCTCTTTACAACAAAAGGATGTAAACACAAGATGATAAATACAGGATGTATTAAAAAAAATCATCAGATTTCAAAAGGCTATTTTCGTTTAAACAATGGACATAGACGCTTGCAGTAAAGTTTAAAATATATGGCTGAATATAAAATTTTACATACAAAACGTTCACAAGTGATCAATGTGTTGTACTCGGGCCACACGGCGTATGTCCGTACGAGAGTCAAACTCCTCCCACACTTTTGCGAACGTGTCTGGAGTCAACGGCTGCAGAATTAAAGCACATTGAAATCGGATGATTCTTTTTGATTCACCCTGTATATCCAAAGTTCTGATATAACACAATATGTTTCATTCTATATTTTTGGACACAGCAGGGGACCCTGACTATGTCCAAAACAAGCACCCATAACTAACACATTAAAGCTATGCAAATACTAAGTATGATTAAAAAGAAATCTGGGATCCGGCCCATAAAAATGCAAAAAACCCAAATGTACATTTGGGTATTCTTCCTTTCAAGGTTATCTTCTTCTGCATCTCTTTACCACTTCCAGCACAGCTGCTGTTTTTAGATTCCTTCATAGACATCTTATTCTGTCCCCTTGTCTTCCTACCACTGCAGTATATGCTCCTCCTACAGCTTCCAGTGTTTTCCTAAGCCAACTGAGAGACAATCTGGTGTTTCCTGAATCTGCCTGAACCACCTCAGTGAGATCTGTTCAATGCAAAAGAGTAGCTCCACCATGAATGAGCTCCTCTCCCGGTCATTTTAAAGTTAGCCCAGACACCTTCAATTAGATTTTCATTTTACGAGGCAGATGAAGCCACAGGGAGCCAATTCTGGTAACCAGGGCTGGTTTTGAGTGAAGATTTTGTGTTTTTTGTGTTTAAAAAAAAAAAAATCTGTGCCTTTAATGCCACGTGTGCCATCACAGCTGATGTTTTCTCTCTGTTGGAGGTCTGTGGTAAAAGTCACAAGCGTACACAATGGGCCTTCTATGGAACAATATAAAAATAGCCGTGGTGCTGGAAGCGATCTAGAGATGTGCAAGAAGAAGAAGAAAAAAAAAAAAGCACAGCCAAATTTAAATTATGTATAGTTTCTGATTTTTGTGGTTTTTGTGCTTGCACCTTGTAATCAGATGCAATGTTGCTAAATACACAAACAGATGATATACAGGTATGTAAAATGAAGGATGCTTCCCATTGGTAAACAGCATATCTGATGTAATATTCTGTGTATGTTGTTTGTTGGGTTACAAATGACTAAAAACATGTTCCACTGCATCACATGGAAGATTAAGGTCTCAGAGTGATTTGTCCCTGCTTTAGGTTTCTCCTCAGAATTGCTGGTCAGGGTTAAAAGGCAGTGCTCTGGATCATCTCATAGGCCTCATTGAGTGTTTTAAGCAGCTCTTCCTTTTCCTTGGCAGGTAGAAAGCTTGACTGTGCAGAGCAAATGTTCTGTAAGACACAAGACAGATTTCACATTGAGCTGGGGAATTAACTTTTAGGGAATGGTTCAGGAATCTGGGAACTTAGTCACACTCTCATCAACAGTAAGCAGTCAGCTAGAAGTTTCATACTCATGTATGTGCAGTGAATATAGAGGTACAGGAGAAAAACAGTGTCTTGTGCATCTTCAAATTCATATACAGATGTTATATGATAAATGCACAGAGAAATATATGGAGCTACTGAAGCATTAATCTTTAAAACACAATTTGCATTTGCTAGTTTTGCAATAAATGTCCTGAATCAGCAAAGATTAATGAGATGAGATTGATGAAGGCAGAAACGATGCAGAATGCTGCAGCTTACTGCTTAATGGCACTGTTGTGCTTTTGAATACTTATGCTTGCTTATCATATATAAAATAAAAAACTAAATGTAACTCCACAATTGGTGACTTTGGACCAGAGTTTCTGTGAATCCTGGTGCAATATGGCATGAAAAGACACCTGTCATACTCCCAGTGATGACAGGAATTCTCTTCTGTCACTGTTCCCGGTCAGGAAATAGTCTGGCAATTAATCCTCCAGTAAAATCAAAATGTGCCCTTTTTACATTATGTTAGTCTTTATTTAACCACAATGTTGCAATTACTGAGCTTTATAGCTCATATTCGTTACCTCTATAGAGCTATGCTAGCTGTTTCCTGGATGTAGCTTCACAATCTGCTATAAAGATTAAATGAGCATTGATCTAAGTTCGCTCTTGGAAAAAAGCCAATTAAAATGTCAGTGTCACCATCCTTTTAATAAGCTCTTGGAAAATTATTCCAAACCTGGTGGAACTTGGATGTGAAGCTCAATTGGTGCATTGGTTAAACTGCGTCTGAGGCTCTTCTGTGAACAGTGGATTATTTCTCCATGGAAGGTTTGGTCCCTGCTTCAATTAACGATACAATATACCTTGCAATTACACCCCCTGCCTTCTTTTCAAACCATATTCAAATGAATTCTTCCTGTGAACTACTGCTATGATTATTCATGCATTTGATCTCACCAGTCGTTTGAATTCCTCCTCGGTGAATCCCATGTGTTGGTGTGCTGTCTGGTAGTCGTGATGCAGGTTGGAGTTAAAGATCAGAGGGTCATCTGTGTTCAGAGAGTAGTTAGCTTTGTCTTTCATGAACCTGCACGAAAGAAATAGTACGAAAATGAATAGATGCCCAAAGTTAGTTAATATTTAAATAAAATAATTGAATTTTTTTTATAAAAAAACCAAAAGAAACTGACGTGATGACGGGGTGTTTAGTGAAGTCTGGGTTGCAGGCACCTGTTAGCTTACTCGAAATAGGACACGTCTGCAATCAGAACAGCAAAGGCAAAACTGAGAGGCCAAAATATTCCAGTCTTTTTTTTTCTAATTCAATCCAATTTTATTTATATAGCGCCAAATCACGACAAAGGTCGCCTCAATGCTTCCCTGATTCTCCTTACAACAAAAGGATGTAAACACAAGATGAGGTGTTTCTAAAACACCTTTTTCACAGTAGACGTTTTGACTTGTGGCAGGAAAAACACACTTGGAATTAATGATGCCATAGATCCCTTAAGTGCCGCACTAAGGCATCAGAGACTACTCCAAGGTCTTTTCTTTTTATTCTGTACCTCCTTAACTCCTCAAAACTTCCTACTTGTGAAATCAATCTGAGTGTCCCATCTCAAAGGATGTCTTCATTCCTAAAATACATCTGAAGGACAGAGGAGAGAGGAACTTCTTGCAAGAGCTAAAATTGAGGATCCGCAGCTGTATACCTTGCAGAAATCTTCTTACCCATGACATATAAAAGAGCCATGACATAGAGCTGGTATATATGTAGCTGAAGCACTCTAAAGATAAGGTTTCTTTGTGTTCATATGTTTCATTTTCATTTATTTAAGATGATCAACTGCATGAAAAGGACACAAATATTGTGTCCTTGTCACATTCTGCCATGTTGTGAATTTATCTAAAGGCAGTATGCCTAAATATATAAACCATCATCAACAGCTGACATCTGAGACCAGAAAATACAGCTGGAGGCTACAGCAAAACAATAAACAGAGCTCTGTGAGAATGTCTGATTTTATAAAGTGTCTCTTTCACTTGCAGGAAAGGATGCAAGGAATTGACGAAGAGGCAAACATCAAATTCTCCACTAGGGGTCAGTGTATCACTGTCGCTAAGTAGATACTTAGTAGCCCTCCAGTCCACTTATCAATGTAATTATCTAGTAGAACAATCTCATTTCCTGTCTGTAATGAGCAATATGATCAAAGAGCAAAGTACATTTAATAGATTAGATAACTTTGCGTATGATTCATATTTATAATGAAAATGCTGAGAATTTCACACAGTTCTTTACCTCAAAGTGCATGTTTTGAGCCAGCAGTTTTTTGTACAGGTCGTTGTCCTCCAGAGTGCGGTAACCGTGTCCAACACGCTCAGCTTTCAGCACTTCCACAGCCTAAATTTGAAACAGAAATTCATAACATAGAGGTGAAAGGTTATAAAGTGCAGAAAATTGCACATGTCAGCAGTGCCTTCAAGCTATTTCTGGAGGCACATTCAGATGTTATGCCATAGCTGAACTGTCAGTTTAAAGGATGGGTTCTTTAGAGAGCAGCCGTTTTATTTTAGTCAGACATAAAGTGGTTATGCACTACAGAAGTTTGGATGGACATTAAAAAATAAGCACAGTATGTAGACCTATATTGGGTTCTTAAGTATACCCTTGTAGTCCCCACAGGAGTTTGAATGAACCATGCCGCCGCCAGTCAGCAACAGCTGCGAAGGATGCAGTCCGTGTTACCAGGTAGATGTTTAGACAACATCAAACGAAACTGAGAACACTTCTGTAGCTTCAGTGTAGGGTGAGCGGCAGATGTGTGACCCAAAGTGAGCGTTTAAGGAAAGTTTGCTCTATTTAAATATCTTGTCTACGCAGTAAGAATGTGCAAAGATCTAATTAGAGTGGGCAGGGTGTGTACAATAACTTATAACGAGTAATAACGAGTTACTGCATGATTAGTGACAGCAGCTGTGACACTTTATTTCGACTGGTACTTCTACTCATTTTGAGCACTTTCTGCTACATCTCTCATTCGCACAAATTCATGCAGTGCGTTTATCTATACCTCAATGCTTTTAGCTATCATTCACACACACTCACACGATGGATGCGTCAGGGACAACATAAGGCTCAGTATCACAGTAATCCAAGAAAACTGATCCCCTGACTTTCTGATTGACACGAGCCGCAGTCGCCCAACAGTCTACAGTTAGTGTTACATAATTTATTTCAGTTATACTCCAATGATAATGAACCAGCTATCGAAGAAGTTGTGCTAAAATTTGTCTGCTCTCTGCTGGAGGAAAGGGGCCCTCTCAGGGTTGGCCGTGGGTGTGCCTCACATGTTTGTTATGTTGTTGGACCTTCACATGTCCGTTGTTGTGTCGTCCTTTACCCATATATAGTATTTACTCAGTGTTAAATGTATTCTTTTACCAGGCTTCAAATGGGCAACACTAAATATAAAACACTTATTTTATTGACATGCCCGCCCCTTTTTGTTGTCACTGTGTGTCTTGATCGTTTAGTTTACAGGTATTTCAGGATATACAAGCACTAACATGACTCCACCACCTCACTCAGAAATGTCTCATAGTTGAGCTGCTTACTTCCTTAAAATGCACACAGTATGTATGGAGCAATTTAAAGGCACTCCCAATTTGTTTTCACACTAACCTTCAGCTGGGCTACAGCGGACATAGAGCTATGCTCTTCTTGTTTTCTTTGGACCTCTGCCCTTAATTCTGTTGTTAACATGTGGCTTGACTGTTTTGTTTAAACGTGCTTTTACGGACGGTTAAACAATCAGTAGGCTGCACCAGCCTGTTCACAAATGTCTCAAGTTATTGTTGAACAGCTCACCTCCTTCACCACAGAGGCCGGCCCCACCTCGCCAGCATGAACTGTCCTGTGGATCCCACAGCGTACTGCTTCCTGGGAACAAAATCAATCATGAAACGCAGCAGCAATCAAAGAGCTCAGTCAAACATTTGGTTTCCACATCTGTAATGTGTACCACTGACTCGAGTGCCGTTTATAATGTAGACAGGTTCTTGTACACACTTATTCTGGCAGAAATGAAAACTTTAATAAACGTTCCCCCAGTGGGTACACATTGAAATAAAAATGAATGTTTAATTTGTCATCGAAGTAAACTAAATATAGAGAAGGCATTACTCTGGTTTGAACATCTGGTTTCATTTTAGCATCCACAACCTCTGGCACACCGAGTGTGTCCTGCTTAATCAGCTCATACTGCATGCATCTCATGATCACATATGAAGATAACCTTCAATATTAGGGAGGACTTTGTTCTGTCAGCTCTGGTACTCGTTAATAATTAACGTACAGTGTGGGGGCTTGTATATACATTTCACAGCAGATAGTGATAAATACTGCTCATCATAAAGAGATGTTAGAAAAACAATGTCTCTCTAAAGGAAAAACAAAGAGAATGACAAAAATGTAACAAAGAAAATGTATGCAATGAATACAATGTAAACTGTAGATTTACTTAATGCACATACAGTTGCACTGAAAGGTTTTCTGTGAATTATTCTAGTGCTTAACGATTGTACACCACGTATCTTCACTCAGAGTTTGAGACACAAAGTTTTAGTTATTTGGGGTTGTCTGAAATAAAAATTCTGTATACAGGGTTGGAAAATACAAACAAAACCCCTTCGATTACGGTATTATGCCAGAAGTTTGTTGGAAGCGTTTGGTCAACATGAGCATTCTTAGGTACTTTAAACAAAATTTGGGTATTATTAGTTGTACTAGATGCATTTGTATGTGTTTGTCAGTCCAGTGAGTGTGGTAAAACAAGCCCAGCTGTATCTGATCACGAGCATTAACAGAAATTTGAGAGGCCTTGGCCTCAAGAAGTTAGTCAGGTTTTTTTTCTGGATGTTGTGCAATGACTCCAAAGAAAAAGAACAGCTCACAGAAATCACTGCAAGCCCAAACATTCATATCCAAGACGAGTGCATGCAACTTTCAGCTGCAGCTGTGTTATTTACCTATCTATACGCACATATACGCATGCAGGCTGTTTACCTTACACTGAATAGCATTACAGAAATGCTTCAGTCATTCAGATGGTATTGTACTTTCTGTTGATGCTTTATGCATAATGAGCCAGCCAACAAAATTCATGCAACATCTGCAGATGCTGCACTGGAATTGCACAACATGGTTTACAACTAGCTTATGAATTACTTTCATTGACGCACAAGCCGAGGCAGTGACTGAAAGAAATTTTTTTCATGCTCACAGATGAAAGTTCATGTA
This sequence comes from Haplochromis burtoni, assembly GCF_018398535.1. Lineage (NCBI taxonomy): Eukaryota > Metazoa > Chordata > Actinopteri > Cichliformes > Cichlidae > Haplochromis > Haplochromis burtoni. The sequence goes on from NW_024582392.1 coordinate 852,173, forward strand.
GTGTTTTCTTATACTATTACTACATCAACACGTAGTGTTTGGGGGGGGGGGTATTAATATTAAAACAGCAGCTTAGTAAATAATTCAAGTATCCAGTGAGGACAAGTTTTAGGCTAAACTCATTATTTACTGTAATGTTTAACTGCACATGACTCAAAAAGACTTCAAGGGTTTGAAATTGTGATTCTTTCTGAGGTATCCATTAGTTATTAATAATTTCTAGTGTTATTTCCCCCCAGACTTTTGTGTTTTCATGCCTTAGTCTTTGCTAGTTATTTGTGTTTTTAGAGTCTTACTTTGAAGCTTTTATGATTTTCTTCTTTTTTTCTGCCTCTGCAATCGAATGCCCTCATTTGTTTCACGTGTGTTTAATTGTTCCTACCTACTTCTCATTTAAAGCTTGTTTAAAGGTTGCTGCTGTGAAGTTCCCACTCTCTGGAGGAACTTCTCGGAAAAGCTGAAGATATTTGACGTAACTCATCATAATGTGTTTGAACTGCTGTCATCAGATGACACAGGATATGAAGGCACTGCTGTGCACATTTTCTGAATGTCTGTCTTTTTGTTTAGCCTTCCCTATTTATATTTTGTTTTATTTATTTTGTATATAACGTTTATACCTTAAAGGGTACTGCACTTCATTTCTTAGTGTGCAATGCCAATAAAGAGATTCTGATTCTGATTTCTAATCACCACCAAGTTTGTTTTTCCTGCCTTTCCAATTCTTGTATTCTCTTTGCCAGATTTTTGCTACAGTTTCTCTCCTGTGCATCACTGACAGTAACAACAGAATACCAAAACAAACGACCACAGTCAGATCTCTTTAGGAGTATTTAGCTCTATTATTATTGCTACTCTTTTGTTTTCATACTAAAAAAGTATGAAATACAAATTATGATATGATACCTACCCATGCTGGTAATCATAACCCCTCCTGTCTTTCAGAATGTAATTAATGTAAAATTGATGTAATTAACTGATGTAAAATATCCAGCACTTCAGTGCATTAAGTGATTAATCTACTTCCTTCATTAAGGTCTGACAGGGAAAACTGATTACTTACTGTGGTGTTCCCAGAATTAATCAATACTGGCTGGCAGAAAAAGAAATTGGATTTTTCTGACAAGCTTCACTGCATAAGAGGAAATTGGTTTGGGGAAATTAGATTTTTCTCCCATATTTGCTGGATAGAGATATGCATCAGTACATAAATTCTCTATATAGTGGTCTATGCCAGTAAATAAATACAACTTTCTCACTGAGAAAATTTACTCTGCGGCTGTACTTAGCTGCAGCGTCAAAAGAAAACTAGGATTATGATAAAATACACAATCTAAATTACATTTTACTGTGTGCTCCTCTAAATATGCAACTAAAATTGGTGATAGTTAAAAGGGCAGAGAAAATCATAGTGATCAATTCTAAGGAGAGCGTCTTTATCATATATTGCAACCAGGGCCAATAGTTTGAGACATTTTACCTATAACCAGAAGAAGAAGGCAAACTCAGGGCATTACCAAAGAAAAACAGATTATATGTCAATCTGTCCTACAGCTGTCAGGATATTTCAGCAGACCAGCAAATAGACTAACGATGTCATAAAGCCCCCATTCCATAGAAGTTATACACCAATTAAATCCACAATGATTACACGCCCACAGTGATATTGCTAAAACATTAATGCAAAGTGTAAACATAACCACGATCACCCGCTTAGTTAAGTGTCTGTGCATGCTCGAGCTTGCTAACTAGGAACTACGATCAAGGCTGTCAGGCATCTTATTAGGTAAATTGTTGTAAAACAAAAATATTGTACCAGCTGAAGTTTTTACCATACATTTCTGTGAGATGATAAAGTCTTTATTCCAGTCTGACTTAGAAATACATTTGCACCAAACCAATTTCTTAAAAAGTACTAAAAACATTTAAAATGTGCAAAAATGTTTACATCCGGTGGTGCTAAAGGAAAAGTCGGGGCATGACCAAAATAGCATCTGAGAAGCATTTTCTCCTAAATCTGTATGTAAGACATCTTACCATGTAAGGAATGAACATCATTCACTGACAGTGTTGCATTAAAATGCAGGTCAATAGAATTTATCCTTTAGGGACCATTTATTTTAAGGTTCCCATAGGATTTCATGGTAATGCATCCAACGGTTATGAATTTTGACTGTGGAAAATTACGATCCCACAAACGTCTCTCTCCATGCAGCTGTAAAATCAAGCTTCCAATACTCTAAGGATGCCTGAAAGTTAATGATGCAAAAAAAGCAGCTATGTTTATCTGGCCGTAGCCACTCGGAGCATGACAGACTCTACGACTGTAAAGGTGTTTTTTTTTTAAAGGTATTGTAGTTAGGCATTTCTTTTTAGATTTTACAACTGTAAAGGTATTTTTAGGACCTCAAAAATGACATAATACTTTATTGTTACAGCTGAAGGGGGTGAGGCTGGATTATATGGCATTGTTGTGAAACAAAGACAATTTAAAGTTCCTTCTGATGGATGATGTTCATCATACTGGTGTTTCAACAAGCTCACCTCATAGGCCTCCATGTGTTCAGGATTGGCTTCACAGTTGAGAGACTCATCACCTGCCAAATCAATGGCAACCACTCCCTCATCCTTATATTTCTTACACAGCTCCACAACATCCTTTGACCAGCCTGGAGAATTTAAAACATACATGTGTTACCAAACAGCTTGGTCCTGCTAACTGATAGCACACATGCTAAACGATACATAAATGTGACGACATGATTAATCTTCTTTTATGACAAGTTCAAGACAACTTTAATGAACATTCATAACTGTATTCACCTGGCTGATAATAACAGAGGTTTTGTTCTTAATGAAACAGTCTGTAAAGTCAATGTGAAACCAGTGCCAGCAACATGTGACCTTTGTAACCTTTGAACATACAAACGTGGTTGCTCCATGCTGATCTCCTGGTTTTATTATTATTGCAAAAACACTGTTTCTTATCTAATGTTCAGCACGAAAGCAATAAAAGGTTTCCTCAACTTGGCGCGTCACATCCTGTCTGTTATTACTTCACTGATATCTATTCTACTTTCACATAAATCCAAAGTTACGTAAGTACGCACTGTAACGTGTTTAAGCATAAACTACTCTACCTGCATGCAACAGCTGGTAATGCATCTGTATTTGCCATCTAAACCATAACAAATTCAGATGTCCCGTTCACAAAGTCACAAATGAAAATAAAATGTAAACAGCTTCAGCCTGTTTTTGTGAGAGTTGTACTAGAAAATGCACGATGGCAGATATGAGTTTCACTTGGCGGTTATACCGGAAACAGCTGCAGGAACGGAGTAGAGCAAAGGACACATCTCTACGATCAGTGCTGCTGCTGCTAATGGTAACTGCTCATGTTACCTCAGTTAGAATTACTGATACAGCAGTTTGAAGTGTGTACTTGTGCAGATACTAGCAGCACTCGTTAGCCCTCTCCTGTGAAAGCTGTGGATCTGTAATGCTTTTTTAAAATATAATCCTTGATGTTTTATTGCCTCTAAATACAAGTAATATTGTTATTTTCTTTGATGGCCAAAAACCTCAACAAATGTTCAGTGATCAAATCCTTCTGAGGATTAATCCTAATTACTTTGGAGCTATTTAATCAATAACCACTGAGAGAAAATATCAAAACCTGAGGCTTTCTCATTACCCTCAGATATCCTTTTAAGTGCTAATTAGGGAACGTTTATCTATGATCATCAGTTCCTCCATTTTCTTAACTGTTTATCAAATTCAGTAATAGTAGGTGACTGGAGCCTATCTCAGCTGTCAAGGAGTAACAGAACACCCTGCACATGTTACTGGTTTATCACAGCTTGTGACAGATGTAGAAAAATGAATAGTTTACAAACTGTGGGTCTCCAGTTATACCTAAATACTACACCACAAAAACTGTGATGTTTTGAGTACCCCTGGTCTTTTTCAGACAGTAATGCCCATAACATCACCACACTAAATCGCACGCCGTTTGTAACATGATTCTGGGACGTATAAATGGGTCACAGGATAGAGAGTATGTCCCCTGACGGATGATCTGATATCCTCGTGTTGGTGTTGTTCCCAGACCATCATGAAAATGTTGTTCCAGGTTCAACATTGCAAGTGACCAATCACATTGTTGTGACGTTATTCTTTTGCACGCCAAGCCATTCGGGCATTTATGAAATTCCAATGTTGCAAGGACAATATCAATTCTGCTTACTGTTTATTAAAGGGTTACGGTTAGGGTTAGGGTCCGTTGATCGGCGGACAGAGGCGGTTTCACGCAGCTTTAGTACAGTTTTTTGTTTTACGCCGGTTTTTCCCGAAGTCGCAAAAGTATGACGTCACAACATTCTGATTGGTCACTTGCAATGTTGGTCCTGGAACAACATTTAGTATGATGATCTTGGAACAACACCAACACGAGGATATCAGATCAACCGTCTGCTGACACTGGGCCAAGGGTGAGGTAGATGATGCTGACACAGAGGGATGGACTACCATCTACACATACAGCTAATTTAGAATGACCAAATAACCTGACTGTGGGAAAAGTTAAGCACCTGAATCACCCAGTGAGGCCACTATATCAGCTGATATTAGCTACTTGTTGATGTATTAGTATTACTATTAATGACAGCCAATAAATAAAATAATAAAGCAAAGCAGACATGGGAACCACCCTTAGTTTGTCTGCCAGAAGGGAATTCTGTAGCTTCCTTGTGTGTAGCACATTTATATTGCACATTTAGTACACCACAAGCTTATCAGCTAACCAGGCAGAGCCAAGCAGAATAAATAAGTAATCCAGGACTTTTAAAAATATATTTACACTGCACTGTCATTTTTCTAAGATCTTTGTAAAACCTCGTAAACATCTACACAAATTTTAGGGAAATCTGTCAATATATTGTGTATCTAAGAGGAGAAAATATTGGCTCATATATTCGATTTTTAAATCACCAAATAGTGGCAAATACACTATCGTTCAGGCTCTGAACGATAGTGGATTTGCCACATGCAAACTCCTCACAGAAAGGCTCCATCCACCTAGATGGTTTGTCCTCAGAAACCTCTGGATGTGAGTGCAGTGCTAACCATCAGCTGAACTAACACAGTCACGTTAGCAATTTCATTTCATGAGCTCAAAATGCTTTTAAAACAGTCCATCAGACATTCATACAGTGCTCATTGGCGACCAACAATTTGTAGCATATTCATTTGAAAGAAATACGAAAGGTTTGCATATCTATCTATATCTATATAGTATAAATTAAGTTAGCATGTTGTGTTTTTCTGTGGCGCTTGTGTTTATTTTATTTTTATTTTCTAAAAACAATAACTGAGGCAGTGGCTAAGGCAGAACACAGTACAGCAAGAAACCTTATCTCACAAGGTTGTGTGAGCAGACAGGAGCATGAACAGTTCATTACTTGGCATGTGGCGCATGCAGCATAGAATGGACCTGGCTTTGATTTTGAACTCTCTCTCCCCCTCGCTGAGGCCCTCGTTAACCAGTCTCACCACCTCATCTGGGCTCAGGTCGCCCCTGAGCAAAGACAACAAGAAACGTTCCAGTAAATGAATCAGAAGTTTATTTGATCCTTTATTTGAGCTGTGCAAACCAAATACCTACTCTTCCTGGTCCCATGGAATTGGCTTCACTCCACTGTTAGCTAGAAAATGTGGGCTGTATCTAACTTCAACATAAATCACTCCTTCTTTGGCTTTGTCTTCAACAAACTCACGGGCTATCCTTTTAATGGCCTCTCGGTCTCCACTGAGAATTGAAACAGAAAAACACAGAACAAATTAAAATGCCCATTAGCTCTGATAAGCTTATCTCAATGATAAAAAAAAAAGCAAAAGCACTGGCCACTCCTAACCAGCTATCTATACATTACTGTCTTTCACAATGCGCAGTATAAGCATTTCTAGGAGTTAGCTCAAGTGTTATTGATATGATCTATGATACGGGACGTATTTTTTTGCTGATTGATTTATAATCTGTATTAGATTAAATTCGCTGACACTGACAACTATTCCATGTTGTGCATAATGATCCTCTCGGCTTTCTTCTACAATTTAAAACCAGGTGCAATAAGCAAAACGTTTTTATCATTTACACTGACATGTTAAATTATGTACAAATTCTTCCAAGTGATCTCACCTTATTGAAATTATGTTTAATACTTGGTGTTGACACACTGTAGGAGATCCAGTGCACATTGGAGAGGCATAAGTACAAGGACTTTAAGGACCCCAAAATGTTGAATGCCCTTTCTGACACAATGTCAAAGGAATTTGTTTCTCCTCCTGGGATCAATCCAGGGGGTCTCGTTTGTTAGGGGAATTTGTAAAACACTTTCTTTTCAGATGAAATAGTTTCATAATTTTCTGCATGACAATACAATACTTTCATTCTGGGCGAATACTGGGAGAATTAGAGCTTTCCCTCTTTTCCAGCAGCACATTTTCACTTGCACATCATGTGACTGCAAACAACGCTGCTTCCAGCATTTACAATGAAAGCGAAAGCTCATTGACCAGCCTTGAATGCATGTTCTGCAGTGTCCTCACAGTAACCCCCTCAGAACACACACACAGCCTCATCACTGCCAAGCTCATACAACAATTCGGCCTAAGCTCAACTCAGCCTAGCAGGTTCCCTGTGTTGTTGAAGCTGTCCTGGCTTTAAGCGCCTTGATTCAGAAGAGTCCATTCAGCACAACTGCATGAAGCATTCCAGACATTATACAGACCGACATTGTTGAATTCTTTTATGGCCATTGAACATTTGAAGGCCTGTACTCGGTCTTTTTAAATGTTTGAGGCCAGTTACTGCGGGAACTAAATATAAGACAGAGTGACACTGGAAAGGAACCGAGAACAACTTCACTCTAGTTTTAATTTGGCTGCTGAAGTGGAACTTGAGCTCTGTAATAATGTGTTCCTCTTCTGTATGTCTGACATTTAAAATCAACCCCCTGTCATGGTGCACAATTATATTGCATAATCCTGCCAGGTCAGTATCATCAGTCACAGCTATACCACACATCCTGATTTCAAAGACTTTGGATGCACTATGACTGTAGTAGCTACATAATAGGGAAATCTGTCATGTCAGTGTGATAACAAACTGCTTAACTAGGCTATTAGTAACTCGTTCTTTGCACCCAGGGTCAGCTGATCAAGAGGGAAACACCTTAGCTAAGTATGCAACTGAAATGTGGCACTTACGCAATTACGTGCATATACTCATTGAACTTTTCCAAGAAACTAGTGAGGGTGCCAGGCTCTTCAACAATGATCCTCTTCTTCATCTCCTCCACAGTATTCACTAGCAGAGGTATACCACGCCTCCTAACATAGGGCAAAAAAAGGAAATAGAAAAATGTAAAAACTGCATTGAAATGTAAACATTTAATTTTACCCTTTATAAATGTTTTTTAACTGAGTTGTGTACTTTGTTTAAAAGAAATTTGGAACAGCAGTAATTTGTGTGACATAAACCACTAAAAATCTGAATAAAAACATTTGACTGTTTTGGTGACTGATATTCATCACCCAAGCCTTCTGAGATTGAGTATATTGCTATTTTGCCAAATCAAATGAGATGAGAACTACCTGACTAGGAACAAATGGTAGACAAATGTCATTAAAAACATAGCTTGTATATAAAGGAAGCTTGTAGCCTCCTGAAATAAAATGTAAAGCCACTGCATAAGTGACTTAAACCTCCACTCTTTCAAACTGCCAGCAGTCGGCTACTCTGGTTGGAATTTACAATTTTCAAAGTAGTTAAAATTCAGGGCACGGCTACCTTGTGTGTTTGATGTCAGTGAGTATGGGCCTCTAACAATAAAGCTAAGAAATTACCAATTTTGCTCTGCACTTATTCTCTTGGAAAATAACACAACTGCTGCCGTAGCATTTTTTTTCTTAAATGAATCTACACTAGGCATGTCACCAGAACTAATCTTTTGATATTACAATTTTTAAGGAACAACGCAGACAGTGTCAGCAGCATATGTACCGAGGCTCACATTGTTCAGAATTGACATGGACAGCATACACCTGCCAATGTTTTTGTAATACCCTTACATGCTGAAGAAGAAAAATGCCCACAAGCCACTGCAAAAACTACATTAGAAAGATGGCGACTAGAGAGCAGCTCTGACAATAACTCCACCCTGACTCACTGATAAGAAAGGAAGTTACAGACAGGCATATGTTTTCCTCAAATACAAGTTACCTCTTTTTTGAGACAGCAGGCAGTGACATGATGAAATCAACTATGCTCCATGTTTGCAACGGCTAATGCTCACGCTAATATAATGCAATTAACATTATACCAGAGGTGGGCAACTCCAGGCCTCGAGGGCCGGTGTTCTGCAGGTTTTAGATGTGTCCTTGATCCAACACAGCTGATTCAAATGGCTAAATGACCTCCTCAACATGTCTTGAAGTTCTCCAGAGGCCTAGTAATGAACTAATCATGTGATTCAGGTGTGTTGAGCCAGGGTGAGATCTAAAACCTGCAGGACACCAGCCCTTGAGGTCTGGAGTTGCTCACCCCTGCATTACACCGTGCAGTAATGTTAGAAGGCGACTCGACAGCCATCCTAATTTCAGTCTGTGGCCTGTCAACAAAATATAATGTTAAGATTTTAACTCAATGGTCTACCTTGACCATATCAGTGATTTAAAACTACTTTCTAATAAAGGAGTTTATTTTCACCAATAAAAACGATATCAAGAGTCAGTGATTTTGGTACCATGTAAAAAAAAAAAAACATTCTGGCATCCTAGTTCACGCTCCATATTACAATTTCCCAAAGCATAATTCCTAATGGGCCAAATGCCTTTTGAAAATAAAGCCGGAGAATTTCTTTTGGCCTGTATCATCCAAAATACCTGCCATGACAGTTAATATCTAAACGTCCATAATAAAAAACTAATACAATTTAAATATATTAACTCACTGGGCAACATCCATAATGGTCTGCACCCTGATGGCTCCATCCAGGTGCACATGCAGCTCAACCTGTGAATGAGAAAGTTTGTTACCAAATAAACTGATTATCAAAAATACTTCCACGCAGAAACCTGGTGGAGTTTATAGAAGACAAATATGATGTCAGTGGAGCAGCAAGCAAGAGCAGGGGTGTGTTGCAATTCTGTGATTTGGCTGCAGCCCATCGTGAATGCAGTATGCATGACAGAGCAACAAGTGGTGAAAAGGCCAGCAGTGCCAATGAAGGGTCACAATAAGTATTCTGGCTCTCCTTCCATCGCTGTGAGTGCTGATTTTTCCAACCAGATGACAAATGATAAATCTCTGCCCCTCCCTTAACAGCTGAGACCTTGGTTGTCACAGCGAGGTTCAAATGAAAATTTTCCTACCACAGACATTTAATTCTAACCTCTGGTTAGAAGTGATGATGAGCAAAGAACTAGGCAAGGTTATTGAAACTTGTTTCAATAGAAGTTAATCTTTTTATTGCATTAATCAACTGGTTAATATGCTTTAATCTGCTTCTGATTGAGCAGTGGGAACCGACACAGGACACTGTTTTTGCCAAAGCTTAAAATTAGAGAAACTTGGGACAGTTTAGGACATTATCTGAAGATGAGGTAGGGTGAAGGCAGAACACATGGTAACCACATGCACACTGTGATTATTAGCACTAATCTCACATTGGCTGTATTCTCATGTGCGCCTCTATCAGTGTTTACAAAGGTTTATGCTGCAGTGCACATGTAAAAAAAAAAGCTCATGTTTTTATTGCTCCGAAGCAAGCAGGGCTCAGTGGGGAAAGCTGATGTACTCACTTTCATGCTCCAAAATCATCAAATTCTGACAGCTGGAATGTTTATTCACCATTTTTTGCTTCTTTAGAAATTGATATTTCACATTAAATAAATATTATAGAGAAAAGTGTTAGGCTCTGAAAAGACTTATTAAACCCTGGACAGCTGAATTTAAGAGCGCCGGGATTTCTGATGTCCTACTGTTTCCCTGGAAAATGCCAGATGTTGTGGGTTTGCATCTTTTACACCTGGAAAAGCTTGGCTTCATCCCATATGGTTGAAAGCATGTTTCCAACATAAAAGGGAATTCAAAGGCTTGATGTCACTGGCACCTGTTAAATGATGGGTTTGGAAATATGGCAAATCTCTGTGCGGTTTTCTAAATAATTTTTCATATCAGAACTTTCAATAGTAACAATGAATAGAAATGATTTAATTGGAGCCGTCACAAACAAGCTGTTTGTGAAGCTGTTTTTTAAGAAAATGACCACTTATCTACTCTGTAATTATTAGGCAATCCTAAAATAGGAAGTTTAAAAAAAAAAGTTTGGACAGGATTCCAGTTGGGTCTATTTTGAAGCAACATTTGACTTCTGTCATCGCACAAAACTTTGTTTCCATTTGTGTTAGCACGTTTAATGTGATGCAGATGTGCAGCACTAAAACATAACAGAAGCTCAATGAGAGCACAGTATTCAGTCTTACTGAAACGCTTTCACAGATTTCTGCTATTTTATAGATGAAGCAAATATTGTGTGATCAACAAAAATAATCAATCAGTGGTGATCATTTGCATTACAGGATTGTACATTGAATATGTTTGGTTTAGAACAGGTGGTCAGATAAAATAAGACATGCACAGATGCAAAATGTTTAGTGTATTTTTGTCATGATGTATGTGTTATGAGCCATTTCTTAAAGAAATGAATTATTACATTAGCAGACACCAGACCTAAGACAGCAAAGAAACCCGCTGAAACTAGTCTGTCTGACCAAACTTCCTGAAAATTTAAGCACCAGTCTGCAGAAAAAGTAATGTGAAAATTTGTCATAACAGTACTGTTCAACACTCATAGCTTATTCTTTGTTGACATTGGCTGTATTTCAGCTTTATGTGATTGGAGTTAATTATTGGAAATACATATGTCAGGTTGCCAAATATGACACTATGCATAGATTAAATTCTTGGACCCAGGAACATGAAGACAACATTTCTCCCATTTATTTTTTTCACTCTCATTTAGATGTGATGTGCAACTACTGAAACTTTAATCCAGATCCAGAACTTCCAGGTTGGGCCAAACATCGAATTAAACTCTTTTTCAGTAATCCAACTAAGCAACAAAACAAGTCATGTAGCCTCATAGGTGGAGTTAATTCGCTTAACACAACCATAGTTTAGCAAACACAACCCAATGATCACATACCGCACTAATCCTGAACTACAGCACTGTGATGCATTCAGCATATACAGTAAAACGTGTTTGGTGAACCGGTGATGAGCTCTTCAACTGCATATTAGTGTGTAATGAGATTATCTCTTCCAGCAGCCACCGCACCCTAAGGTTAGGTTATCTCCATTTACAAATTTTTCACAAGCCAACATCACGTGACCTCAACACTGCATGGCAACAGAACCCACATCTTTTTCTCTGCTTCTAAGAAGGTAACAGGTTTCAGGCTCCAAAGGCCACCAATATACACTTCTTGCCTGTGTGCCTGATTTGCATGTCAAACTCTCTGACTAATAAACGTTTATTTGACTGTTAAACTCTGTTATGGTCATCGGTTGTCAGTATCATCCCTTTAAAAGTATTATTGATAAGCTATATTAGGAAAATAATGTAAAACTTGTGTTTCGTTTGTTTATTATTCAGCGAGGATAGAATCCGGCGCATTAAGCCTTTTATGCCACGAGCGGACATTAATTCATAAATTTTTAACTGCCACGATCAAGTTTTGATACCTTCCCCAATTTCTTTGCTTTGCGGCAAAAAGGCATTGAAATGAAAGGTGCTGCACACGGCTCCTTTCATTCATACAACAGGTTTTGTCCGTTTAAAGGAGAGTAGCCAAATTTCAAACTCCAAGCAAGAAAAATAAAGTTTTTCCGTGTTGAGTGCGGGTATTACGACAGCAGGAAGGAAGTTGGGTTTTTTTTTTTTAAAGTTAAACTTTATTTTATGTTTAATTTTTAAACCTTTCTTTTGAGTCCTTTTTTGTCGAGGGGGTTCTCACAATAGGGTTCCCAAACAGTGTCAAAGCAGGCGTACCGGGCGTAAAACCATGGAAAATTGAAAAAGAAACCGCTTGAATTATTAAAGCTCACACTACAGTGAGCCGGCTGAGCTGTGAACGTACCTTCGGCTTGCTGAATACTACTTGTTCAGATGAGCGATCGGCCATCGTAGAGAAAGCGTTGTGGCTGAGCCTGCTGGTGTACAGAGAGCTGACGAGTGGAGAACCGAAGCTTATCGCCGCTCGCCTTGCTATTATATGCATGACTCAGGGACACGCCTTCTTTCCCCTCCCAAATGCAAAAAGCAGCGCCAAGAGGCTGTTTTTTGCTGGACTTTAATAGTGAGAAGTGATGGTGTGCAGATCAGCAACAGGCTGTGCGCTTTAGTGTGCATTAAACATGCGTAGCCTTAACAACAGCGAGCAGAAGGATTAATGGCTCTGTTGTCTGTGGCAGCAGCTTTGCACCCATGTGATGCGAGCTTTGTAGCCATCTAATTGGCCTAATAATATGAAACCAGCGATTTCGTTTGCATTTATTCAAATCTCTGATCACCGACCCCAGAAAAGAACAATAATCACAAACAAAAATATTAATTTTCTTGCAATAAACTTCACTTTGGAGCTTTTAAAAGAATCCGTTTACCTCAAAGACCATTGGCCTACTTCAAATGCTTCAAATAGCTGGCCGTGGAAAGTGCACAACCTCCTAATCCCAACAACAGGTTAGACTCTTTTGCTGTCAGCATTAAAAGTGTTGAACTCAGACCGGAATTAAGGGCTGAAACCGGTGTAGTTTATCTTTAGGTTTTAGTTGGGAAACAATAATAATGGCACCATATGGCAGTGGGAAGCATTATTTTTGTATTTTCAGATTTCATATCACAGAGATAAAATGGTTAGACTTTTAACTAGCTGGTCCCAGTTTCTCATACCACTTACAAAAAATGTAAAAAGCACATTCGCAGCTTTGGTTTCCATCATCTGCAGCTATAAAGACATCATGTTTCTCTTGAAATGTTTATCACTAATCTGCATCTCTGAGGCTGCTGTTATCGCATTTAAAAACAACTTCACATAGATGCAGAATTACTGCAATGTCATTTCTGTCTGCAGAAAGCAGGCAACTGGTTAACCAATCTATAAGTTATGCAATGCAGTGACGCAAAGAAGCTGTTTGAATAACTGTTTAACACATAACTGTAACTGATGCACTATTAAATAAAGTTAAATAAAATTTGAATAAAAGGTATGTGAATAAAAAACCCTGGATCAGATCACAGTTCTAGTCCATTTTGATCAACATTTGACTGCATGGAAGCCCCCGGGTCAGTAACACTGCAGCATCAAGCCTCTCTTTAATCTGTTGTTGGATGTTACACACAACATTACAACTGCTTGATGCCTCTGCTGTATCATGTATCATATAATTTGCTTCCTTTTGCATTTTTTTTTATATATAACTGAAAGAAATATATATTACTGCATGCATTATTGCTACATTATTCTACAATAAACATACAATATTATTTGCATTTGGAAGGAAAACATTAAAGCTTTATTAAACACGTTGTTTTCCATCAATTTTAACGTAATATAATAATTAGTTGAGTGAGATTGATAGAAACCTGCCTAAAGGAAAAACATCTCTGTGTGTATGGCGGAGGTGTGACATGTGAGCATTATAACAGGATGCGATGGTGAATTCTAATGAAGAGGATCAACCTTATGTGAATTCAATGAAGCAGAAAATGAAATGTTATGTAAGAGTACAAAAACCTGTTTTAGGTGATGCTCGAATTTCAATAATATTTCTGCCTAATCAAAACTTTTTGTCGTCTGCTTTGACAACACTTTATAAAAACCGTACTTTCTTTTTTACACAAAGAACATTTTGGTCCATGGGAATCTAAACACAGTGAGCACATCCTCTTTTAACTTGAGTCCAAACAGCTGTGAACAGAATGTCAAACTTGCGTGCTATATTTTCAATCTGCTTTGGCAGCAGATTTCGCAATTTAACCAATGCTGACCTCCCCTGAAATCAGCCCAATCGTCATTGCCAGTCACATGTGACCACTCTCCACTTAATTTCTACTTTCAATCCACAGAAGCCTTCTGTTTGCTGCCAAAAAAACACTAAAATGATTCATAATAGTGACATTTCTGTATGAGCCCCTTGTTCTTTTTCTATTGTAAATCATCAGCATTTTTGTTATGAGATAGTAATTCAGTTTTCTTTGCTGAGGTTTTGAATATCCTGCTTCCAATTAAACGGGCCAGAAGAATTTTATTTGTGAGGCCTAAAGCTGGAAAATTAGATTTGAGCAGCTCCAGATTCCTTCTTTGTCCAGATAATCTGTCCGTCTTGCTGTGAGCAGTTTTCTCAAGAACCTTTTTATCACTGAAAACCAGTGGTGGAGGAAGTGGCTATCCCCGTCCTTTATGTAATAGTTCAAGTAAAAATACTAATGCAACAAGTACTCAAAGCCATACACTAACAATGTTACTTCATTAAAAACAACTGTAGAATGATCAGAAATTGTACTTATCATTTTCATTAAAAAAAAAAAAAAGGTTATACAGATATGTATTTAAGCAATACTGGAGTTACTTTGTTATATCCACCCGTGCTGAAGACACAGTTTCTGTTTAAAGCCTCTTCAAGACCGAGCGTACACAGAGGTTCCTCTCTTCACTTCCTAGCATCAACAAGTGGTTGTAGCTCAGAGCAATCCTACAATTTTTCATCAACAAAGAATCCATTTTCAATTTAAAAAACATTCCACTGAGCCAGTGTGAAAAAATATCTGAGTGCCTCCCTTCACTCCTTTCCTCTTCCATAAATAAGTCTCCATTACATGCTTATTAGCATGTAAACAGTGCAGCATTTAATAAAGATAAGGAAGATTGTGCAAGAACTGGACTGACTCTTGGTTAACACAAGTCTGACATGTTAACTGTTAACAGCTGTTAGCTCATCTGCCCCATTAATGTAGAGACAATGGCATCATGTTTTAAAAAAGCTGCACTACAGATGTGAAACTATAAATCTGATGTGTCTTTAACAGAGAGTTTTTTCTAAGGCCTTACACATGAAGCTTTTTTTAGCGAGGTCGATTAGAAAATGTTTTGAAAAGCCTTTTGTGCAGGCACAGGAGAAATGAGAGAAAAACATGCATGGTCGACAGTTCCCATTTCCTTTTTTTATCTTCTTATTATCATCATAAGAAACAGAGAAGTCTTTGTCTTAAAGAATAAACAAATATTCATATCGAAAGAAAGAGGCTACACATATCTTAAATATTTGCTTTTTGTTGCTCCTTGTAGGATATCAAAAAGGACAAGTTTGCTTTGATGTTTGACAAATACAGTAATGTTGGAAATGGTACATGTCATTTTAATCAATGAGATTCAGACATGCCGTTAAGTGGATGCTACAAACTACACAGATTTGATTTCATTCAGCCACAAAAGTTTTTGTGATGTTTTACTATAGTCCAAAGGTGATATTGGCCAGGACCTCACTCAAAGCAGAAGGAAGGAGGTCTCTCCTTTCTTTCTTTCTTTCTTTCTTTCTTTCTTTCTTTCTTTCTTTCTTTCTTTCTTTCTTTCTTTCTTTCTTTCTTTCTTTCTTTCTTTCTTTCTTT
>NW_024582392.1:867920-903403 GCF_018398535.1 Haplochromis burtoni
TTTCTTTCTTTTTACAGCTTACACAACCTTTTATTTATGGACAGCACCACGGACATGTTGTCAACAGGATACAGGGTTTCCCCCAAACTGTTCCCACAAAACGGCAGAGTCTGCAGTTGTCATAAATATCAATTTATGACTTTGCTTTAATCTTGCAATACTTCACATATTCTCTGAATAACATGATAATTACTAACAGATGTGCTTGTGGCTCGCTGTTTCTAGTCATTTTGGAGAACATTTATTTGCTTCTTTAGTTCAGTACAAACTGTTTCTGTTTAAATAGATTTTAACAGAAACAAGTGGGTAAATCTTATCCAGTGTTTAGAACAGAAAATGGAAGAGAAACTGACAGATCAGCAGTGAACATTCACAGCTGGGCATCACTTGGAAACAGACAGGATTTATACACTCATTAGTGCACTGCCAAAATCATTGTGACTGGACATGATGGCAAAGTCTGTGCAGCAGAGACTGGACAGGTGTTATAGCTGCCAATAGAAAGCCCAGCAAATTTCCAGCAGGTGGCAGTGAAACATAACCTAAAATGTCTACTCAAACCGAAGGTAGATTTACTTTCTACCATGTGGTGTTATATGCTTTTGTATAGACTGGACATAAACTATGCAAACTACTTGGTAAATTTTCAAAAGGTCTTGTTCAGTTGTGAAGTTTTAGTCCTGCCATCAGGAAGGTGCTGCTTCTCATTTTGGTGATCTTGAGTTTTCAAAACTACACCAGGCAGCACCAATGGTGAGGGAGAAGGAGGGTGGGTGTTGTCTTTGGCACACATTTGATTTGCTGTTTGGGTTTCTCCTCCCACAAATATTCTCACATTCACAAATCTCACATGATGTTATGCAAAGGAAAGCTGCAAACATGACCACATTCCTCAATGTGACAGGATATATTGATGAAAACATTTACATTTCATCTCCATGAATTCATCTCCACATGTTGCAGATGTTCAAAAGTATTACAAAAAATACAACCCTGATTGCAAAGAAATTGGAATAGTGCTTAAATAAAAAAACTTTGATAACTTGCAAAGATCATAAACCCATATTTTTTCTTTTACAATGAAGCGAAACAAAATGTTTACATTGAAATAATGAGAAAAATTTTAAAGAAGGAAACAAGGTCTTTTTAAGTTTGATGTAAGGAACACGGCAGGCCCATGTTCTGTGCAGCATTCTCTTTTATTTTAACAAAAGTCTGTAAATGTCTGGGAACTGAGGAGACCAGTTGCTGGATTTTGGCAGAGGGATGTTGTTGTCTGATAGTCTTGCTGCTTTTCTTTGCATCTTTCATTTCGTGATTTGTCAAAAGTTTTAAGATAAGATAACCTTTATTAGTCCCATGCGTGGGAAATTTGTTTTCAGTTGTTGTAATGTCAACGTTATCACTTGGACCCTTCTACTGCAAAGCCATGCAGTTGTATTGAATGCATTACACAAGACATGCCTGAAAAAAATGTGAGCATATGTTGCTCACACCCAGAAAGAAAAATCATTTTAAATTTCAGATAACGCGACCACAAATGTTGTCACATTCACATGTGGCTTCTTCTTTCCATGATAGAGCTTTAACCTGCATTTTTGGTGGCACTGTGAACCTTGTTCATAGACACTGATGTCTGGAAGTGTCCCTGATGCCATGCAGAGATTTCCATGACAGAATCGTGTCTGTTTTTAATGCAGTGCAACTGGAGGACCCAGTGATGGGCATGTGATACAGATTTTTGACCTTTTCCCTTGCAAACAGTGATTTCACCAGAAAATCAAAATTGTGGATATTATGTACTGTAGATTATTTGATATTTAAAGTCTTCAAAACCCCACAGGACTGGCTGCTTTGATTGAAAATGTGGGAAGAGAGTTAAGCGCTCAGACTGTTCCTACTGAACGTATTATGGGAAAGATCTTGGAGGAGCTTACAGCTCTTAAACGGGAGATAAACCTGGACACCAGTGATGGATGCTAGAACAACTGTAAAATTGATGCAGCGTGTTCGCTCCAAAACAACATATCCATCATCTTTCATTCGGCTACCCCCCCCCACCCCGACTGCGCCAGCTGGATGCTCTTGAAGGTTGAAGCAAACGAGAACAACAGCAATTCTTCCAAGAGATATGATAACGAAAACGAACTGTCTCTCTCGCCCGATCCCTCAAGGCCACCTGCGTAGGCTGCGGACTGTGGAGCTTCGCCTAATGGGTGAAAGGACACTTTCTCAGGCTGAACACAGGACACACCTACTGACACGCACACACACATGTGCACTGATACTGACACGCCACACCATCACCAAGATGTGATGACATTTGTGTTTTTTATGTGCTGGAGTATTTTGTATTCTCCTCATGCTGACTCCTTTTAGGGATCAGTATGAGCAGAAATTCTTTTTTTTCTCCTGGTCTGACCTTTTGTTTTACAAATTTCTGTGTTTTTCCTTGCTACCTAGCCTGACCTGTCTCCCCAATGTGATGTTTTGTATGTATGGTTGCCAAGATCTGTCATCTCGGTGTGGGCAACTCCAACTGACAAATAAAGGCTCTCTCTCTCTCTCTTTGCAAGTTTATATTTAGGAACATTATTCTGAAACAGTTTGCATCTTCAGATCTTAGATGCATGAACCTCTGCCTATTGTTACGTCTGAGAACCTCAGCCTCTCTAAGATGCTCTTTTTATACCCAGTAATGATTCAGTAAAGGACTAGCTGTTACAATCCAGGACTATGCATTGCTTTTAATGGAGAAAATCTTGAGGGATGGCTGTTGTGAGGAAAGCAGCCCAGAGTACCAGCAGCACACATCATTGTGTGCCTCAACTTTTGTTCTTTTACCCAAGCTAGCCTGCCATTTCCCTGGTTAGGTTTAGGGATTAGAGATCTGATCTAAATTGTTAAAATTTGGGACACATCGTCAGTAGTGGACTTTAGATTCATCAGGTGTTCATCACTAGACACCCTCATCCAAGGAGGCCCTGCCAGGGTTGATCAGGCCCCGGAGTGTGTCAATGGTTTATGTTAAAATAGTTTTTCTTCTTCTTTCTCCTGTTTAATTTTCTACAGTTTATTCTATCTATTCACTGCAGCTGAGAAATACTTACCTCTTTAGCATTTATGGAGCCTCATTTCTTCAAAGGGACAGAAAAGGTGACAGAGAGGAGTGAGACAAGTAAGATAAGATAAGATAGGAGAGAGCAGAGAAGAGAGCCAGAAGGGGGCGCCCGATCTGGCTTCCCACACCTCCCCGCCGGATCGGGCTGTACGCTCTACCTCCCCACTGCCTCCCAGAAAAGGGAAGAAGAGCAGGGAGGAGAAGAGCGGAGCATTTTTCATTCTTCCTTTTAGTTTTACTACCACGAGGCTAACTGCACAGGATGCCCTGAGACAGCTGTAGCAGTCAACCAGCAGAACTTCTAATGTTAATGACTTGTTGTCAGTTAACCAAATTAGTTGCAAAGTTTTGCTCCAGCAGTTTCTTTGCAGCAGCCCTTATATTTCTAGCCTTTTTTTGCCCCATCGCAGCTTTTTGAAACATGATGCTGCCATCCAATTCAAAATAAGCTGTTTTTAATATGATGTCACAGTTTAAACACTTCATAAGTTTTCTATGTTCCATTCCATCCATCCATCCATTCGCTACCGCTTATCCTTTTCAGGGTCGCGGGGGGCGCTGGAGCCTATCCCAGCTGTCATAGGGCGAGAGGCGGGGTACACCCTGGACAGGTCGCCAGTCTGTCGCAGGGCTAACACAAGGGACAGACAACCATTCACACTCACATTCACACCTAGTGGCAATTTGGATTATCCAATTAACCTATCCCCACAAGCTGCATGTCTTTGGATGGTGGGAGGAAGCCGGAGTACCCGGAGGGAACCCACGCAAACACGGGGAGAACATGCAAACTCCACACAGAAAGACCCCGGCCTGATGGTGGAATTGAACTCAGGACCTTCTTGCTGTGCGGCAACAGTGCTAACCACCGTGCCACGTGCTGCCTTTTCTATGTTCCATTGTAAAAAAAAATATGGGTTTATCAGATTTGTAAATCATTGCCTTCTGTTTTCCCAGGAAGGAAAGCAGACCAAGTAATTCTCAAAAACTGCAAAAGACCAAACCAAACAAAACGGACCTACATAGTCAAGTTCATGACAATGAAACTACAAAAAGACAGAACAAGTATGACTTGTTTTGGAAGCATCACTGCTTAATGGGCGCCTTAGTATCAAAGCAGAGACTTCATCTTGTTCTTACCATTGGGTGAGATGGGCACACTTGTGGCTTTAGTCACTTCTGGCCATGCCTCAGCTCTGCCTGTGGATAAGGGAAATACCAGAACCCTGAAAGTGAAATCTGTAAATTGAACTTAGATCTATAAATTGAACCATGTATTTAATTCAGTTAAGCTAACTTAACAAAAGTTGTCTCAATGTGTTTTTTTAATTGTAAGATAAAGACCATTCAACCTTAAGAAAGAACCTCACTGATAAGACAGTGAGCCAACATTTGTTAAATGTAAGAAGGAAAAGCTCAGTGGTCCGATTATTTTTCTGCCATAAAGCAAAGATGTTACATTGTCACTAGTTGGTGTTTTTGCAAATGATTAAATTATAACAAAATGCAGAGCTGGCATTACATAATGTTTTTCTTAAGAAGAGACTTTGGGCTGAACCAGGCTCAGGGAGGGGCAGCCATCTGCAGTGCAGGGTGAGGGGAAAGTGCAGAGACAAAAGATAAGTACAGAGAAACCACAAACAACACATAGACCAAACCCAGTACAGTGACTAGACAAATGTGAATGACTTGATCCAAACAGAGGAATGACTCGGGTCATCAGCTTTGTCAAAAAAAAAAGTTTTACGCCTGAGCTTCAAAGTTAGACAATTTAACGCTGATGAGTTTGTGTTTTTGTGCATTTATCTCTGCCTGTCCGGATATGAGAAAGCTGATTTTTATCAGTCAAAAGATAAAGGGCAAACTGCTCACTCTGGCCACTAGAGGTCTCTCTCGCCTTATAGTGGTTCAAGAGCATCTGTGATAGTTAGAACGCTTCACAATAGGCACAAAAAAGAAGAAAGAAATCATCTTATTTTATAACGTATATTAAAGAAATGAAAGCTGGAATTTTTATAATCATTTTCAGGGTCCAATTTTCAGATGCATTTTCTGGAAATAACTGACAGAAACTTTGATTACTCCTTTGACCGCTGGTACAGCATAAACTAAGTGCAGGTAAGATATAATGATATAATAAGATATAACTTATAACAAACAGAGAAGTGAAAAAAGTATTCCAAAGAACTGTCAACACTTTAGAGCATTCAAAACCAGTCTTTCAGGTTTAGAAGCCAGATTATTCTGCATTGCCCTCTCTGTAAATCAAAATATATTTTTTAATCGCCTTGTGATAAGGAACTGTGACACCGGCTTCTGAACTACCACAATGAAAACAGCTCAGTCTGAGTACTCCCACGCACCGAGACAGGTGCCTGCGTGCCATCAGTGAAAGATCTAGCTGTCGATGCAGATCTAGAGAAGATTAGACTGTTTATCTTACAACTGAAGTCGAACGGAAAAGTAAATTAAACATTTCATTGGAAATGTGTCCTGAACTCCTGCTAAATGTTCATCCAACTGTTCCTCAGTATTGTTTGCTTTAATTATCATTATATTGCGTAACATGAGATAAGTCCACAGCTCTAAATTATGCTTTACATACATGCACACAGTCTTTCTGTGTTTTAAACTTCTGCAGCTGCAGCAGATTGTATCTAACTGAAGTTAGCAACAATTTCAACTAAAAATACGGAGTCTGAGTGCCATGCTAGGATGTGGTTGCCATCATGAATTGAGACCTTGTTCCATATTTATTTGTTCTTATTTATTTTTAGTAAATGAAACCAGAAATGGATATGCTGTTGGTTTAGGTGAGTAAACAAATGCAGCAGAATATTTTTATTTCATGTTGCTACAATCAGCTCTCCAAAAACACCCTTCTGAACCCAGGGTCAGATGAAAAAAGTAAGCAGACACGAGGATGATGAGATAGCAGTATATGTAAGCAATTTTGGTGGAAAAGGGGGAAAATCTAACACCTAAAAATAGGACATAAGGAAGCAAGACCAAGTTTACAACCATCCTAGCAACTCTGTGGTGCTTTGAGTTAAATCTGTATGTTGGCAATAGAGTGCTAGTGTACTGATGCTGGGTAGACAGGTACCTAGTCGCTAGTTTATGTGGTAATTGAATTGGTCATTTAATTCATAGCCACTGCTATAAATCCTGCCTTACTGAAACTAACCCAGCCACAGAGGGGCCATAAGCCAGTGTACTCCTACTGTCATTCCCAAGAACATAGGGAGGTATGTGTCATAAAGGGCATCGAGCATAAAATCTTTGCTAAATCAAACATGCAAACATCAAATATTTGATTTCAACAATGAAATGGTGCATGGCCATCAGGGTTTTACTGTTGGCTTAAGACTAAGAAATATGAGAGGCGGAAGGCATGTTAGAGACATCAAGAGATAAAAGGAAAAGGGAAAGCAATTTTCTGGAGTTTTAATAAATATAATTATATTTTATTATTATATATATTATATAAGATATTATATAGATATATATATATTAGAATATATATATAATAATATAATAATACACAGTGGCAGATATCCAAGAAAGGGTCTCCAGTATGAAGAGTTGGACAGCACCAGGGCCCGACATGGTTCACGCCTACTGGCTAAAGAAGCTGACTGCACTCCACGAGCGTCTGGCAGCACAAATGAACCAGCTGCTAGTTAACGAGAGACACCCGGAATGGCTAACCGAAGGTCGGACGGTCCTGATCCCCAAGGACCCCAAGAAGGGACCGGTCCCCTCCAACTACCGACCAATAACCTGCCTCAGTACTACATGGAAGCTCCTGTCAGGCATCATATCGGCTAAGAT
The DNA here is from genome assembly GCF_018398535.1 of Haplochromis burtoni. NCBI lineage: Eukaryota > Metazoa > Chordata > Actinopteri > Cichliformes > Cichlidae > Haplochromis > Haplochromis burtoni. Next base: position 874,876 of record NW_024582392.1, read on the forward strand.
GAACAGGCACATGGGTCAATACATGAGTGGGACACAGAAAGGAATTGGCAAGAATACCAGAGGCGCAAAACACCAGCTACTGGTAGACAGAACAGTCAGCCGAGACTGCAAGACCAGACTGACCAACCTGTGCACTGCCTGGATTGATTACAAGAAGGCCTATGACTCAATGCCCCACAGCTGGATACTGGAATGCCTAGAATTGTACAAGATCAATGGGACCCTAAGAGCCTTCATCAGGAACTCAATGGGGATGTGGCGTACAACACTAGAGGCCAACTCCAAGCCCATAGCACAAGTCACCATCAAGTGCGGGATCTACCAAGGAGATGCTCTGTCCCCACTGCTGTTCTGCATAGGCCTGAACCCCCTCAGTGAGATCATTAACAAGACTGGCTACGGATACCGACTACGGAACGGAGCAGTTGTCAGCCACCTCCTGTACATGGATGACATCAAGCTGTATGCCAAGAGTGAACGAGACATCGATTCACTGATCCACACTACCAGGCTATACAGCAATGACATTGGAATGTCGTTCGGACTGGAGAAGTGTAGTCGGATGGTAACAAAGAGAGGGAAGGTAGTCAGAACTGAGGGGATTGAACTACCAGAAGGCAACATTGCAGACATAGAGGACAGTTACAAGTACCTGGGGATCCCGCAGGCGAATGGGAACCATGAAGAGGCCGCTAGAAAGCTGCAACCACCAAGTACCTGCAGAGGGTCAGGCAAGTCCTGAGGAGTCAGCTGAACGGTAAGAACAAGATCCGGGCCATCAACACGTACGCCCTGCCCGTGATCAGGTACCCTGCTGGGGTAATAGGCTGGCCAAAGGAGGAGATAGAAGCCACTGACATCAAGACAAGAAAGCTCCTTACCATGCATGGAGGGTTTCACCCCAAGTCCAGCACCCTGAGGCTGTACGCTAAGCGGAAGGAAGGGGGCCGGGGACTGGTGAGTGTCAGCACCACAGTCCAGGATGAGACAACGAACATCCAAGAATACATTGGGAAGATGGCCCCAACTGACCGAGTGCTCAGTGAATACCTCAGGCAGCAGAAACCCAAGAAAGAGGAGGGAGACGAGGAACCATCATGGAAGGACAGGCCCCTGCACGGTATGTACCACCGGCAGATAGAGGAGGTGGCTGATATCCAGAAATCCTACCAGTGGCTGGACAAAGCTGGACTGAAAGACAGCACAGAGGCACTAATCATGGCAGCACAAGAACAAGCTCTGAGTACAAGATCCATAGAGGCTGGGGTCTATCACACCAGGCAAGACCCCAGGTGCAGGCTGTGTAAAGATGCCCCAGAGACAATCCAGCACATAACAGCAGGGTGCAAGATGCTAGCAGGCAAGGCATACATGGAACGCCACAACCAAGTGGCCGGCATAGTGTACAGGAACATCTGTGCCGAGTATAACCTGGAAGTCCCGAGGTCAAAATGGGAGATGCCCCCAAGGGTGGTGGAGAATGACCGAGCTAAGATCCTGTGGGACTTCCAGATACAGACGGACAAAATGGTGGTGGCTAACCAACCGGACATAGTGGTGGTAGACAAACAGAAGAAGACGGCCGTAGTGATCGATGTAGCGGTTCCGAATGACAGCAATATCAGGAAGAAGGAACACGAGAAGCTGGAGAAATACCAAGGGCTCAGAGAAGAGCTCGAGAGGATGTGGAGGGTGAAGGTAACGGTGGTCCCCGTGGTAATCGGAGCACTAGGTGCGGTGACTCCCAAGCTAGGCGAGTGGCTCCAGCAGATCCTGGGAATAACATCGGAGATCTCTGTCCAGAAGAGCGCAGTCCTGGGAACAGCTAAGATACTGCGCAGGACCCTCAAGCTCCCAGGCCTCTGGTAGAGGACCCGAGCTTGAAGGATAAACTGCCCGCAGGGGCGTGCTGGGTGTTTTTTTTTTTTATATATATATATATATATATATATATATATATATATATATATTATATATATATATAGTAAGATATAACATATATGTGTATATACGTATATACACATATAGTATATATATGTGTGTGTGTGTGTGATGTGTGTTGTGGTTGTGTTGTGTGTGGATTCAGAATATTTAGTTGGCATAGGCAAGAAGACAACTTGAGTAGGGGGATCTTGAAAGAAGAGCAAGTGAAAAGTGTTGTGGATGAAAACTCAAACAGGATGAGGAGATTTTGAAGCTGGGGTGACGTTGAATATCTGCCAAAAAGCTGGATTTCAGGGCAGTTAAAAGGAGCACATTAACTGGACATGTGTGTGAAAGGTGTAGAGGTGCTGAGGAGGTGGTGAGTAGGTATAATTTCAAGAAAAGAAATGTGGATGGGCAGAGAGAAGTAGATTTTGCAAATAGGATGAAATTGGCTGCGGTGACGAGTTCATGAAGAGTGAGGTACATAAGGTGACGTATAAGAGTGAAGGAATGTACACAAAGGTGGAATATATTCTATATGAGAGGTGCAATATCAAAGAGGCAGAAGATTGCAAGGTGGTGTCAGGGGAAGATAAATGTTTATGCTAGGAAACTAACAGTTAGGCGGGCACAAGTTCTTATGTTTTTAGAAGTTCTTTGGCAACACTAATCACAGAGTACAGAGCTGTGGTTGATGGGAAGCTGGTGCGTCATCTTGAAAGGAACATGAAAGAAGGTACAAATAATTTTAGGGAACTCAAGCATTAATCTCTCTAACTGATCAAGGCATGTGTCTGTGTCCACCTGTTCTTTGCTTTTCTCAATTTATTTAACAGACTTCAACCCTTACATGCATAGAGTTTCTCCCATGCTTTCTCTGCCTATTCATACTTTTATTCTTATGGGTTGCTTGCTCAACCAGGTGAGCTGTAAGGGCATACTGCTTGTTTAATTTAGGGTCAGTCTTTTGGTCTTATTACAGAAAAATTCAGGATCCTGAAAAATGTACCTGGCAAATGTTTGGATATATGAGTAAAACTGCTTGGGTGAATTCAATAAAATCTTGAACATGTGCAGAAACGTAACAGAAATCCATCCAATAGTAGAAATATTTCCCTCTGGAAAAAATGGTGATCTGGCCACCATTTTTTCCAGAGTAGGGATAGCCCTGAGTCTACATGTGATTCCTGCCATTATATTACTTAACATGGAGCATTATAATTTCACGAGGAACTGACACATGGAGCTGTGCAGAGCTGTGATTTGTCATTGCACAGACAGTTGTTTCCACCTCTACCCACGCAGTGAAGCAGTCATGGTGAGTGGGTGTGGATGTGTGTCTAGACGAGCGGTGCTTTTCTTTTTCCGCAGTGGACACGGCAGTGACCTCGGCCCCGTGTACGTCAGGAAGTGACCTTAGGACCTGACGATGTCCTTATCGCCTGCTACGAGCGTTCCTGTGGCAACTCTGTTCGACTTTCACACATTGTGCTGGAATGCCTGGAATTCAGGTATAATTTTAAACAAAACCAGCAGAGCAATTCATGTTGGAAGAGTACTGACTATAAGTGTGCGTCTGTGTCCTACGGTGCCTCCTGACATCTGGACTGAATTTATCATATTATCATGTTAAATCATACATCAAAATTCTTTCTCACTGGTATGGTTTTCATTTTGTGGTTTTCAGTTCTGTCTTAGGACATTTTTAGATACTGGTGTGTGGAACTTTGGTAATTACTCTATTTAGTGTCTGGCTAAGTGTCTTGGCAGAATTAAATCATGTCTCAGTTGTTTATTTTGGATAGATGTAGACCTCTTTATTCAATCTAAGTTGTACATTACATCATGTAATAGCTGTGCACTGCACCTGTGGCACTTCCTCTGCAGAAGGTATTTCAGAGGAAACACATGGACTTGAGGGCTGAAAGCACTTTTATTGTGCTTCACTTCAATAAATATTTGGGAACGTTTTACATCTGCTTAAATGTTCAGCCCTTCATCTTGTCTGTTTTCTTCGTATTGAAGAAGTTTATGAAAGTATTTTTTTAAGCTGCACTTTTTGGCTGCTTCTGAGATTTGTACCAGTTAGGCAGTCGTGGCTGGTGGGAACAACTTATGTGGTCGTACAACTAGGAAAGAAATCAGGACTGTGTATTTCATTCATCCATAGTTTATGTGATAGAAAGAGAGCAAGACAGGTAATAGCCACCTAAAAAACTATTAATGAACCATACACCAGAAAAAAAGGCATTTGCTGAAATCATCCAGCATCTTCTGAACAAACATATTAGAAAGATGCTTTTGACAACTGTATTTTTCATGAGCCCCTGCTCTGCATCCTTGAGTTTTCATTCAGTAAATTAGAAATGTGTTCAGAAGTTTTTCAGCATCACTGAAAGACGGTGTTATTGACAATCTAAGGGGAGGTGCACCAGAGCCGAAGGAATCAGACATAACAGAAAAGGCAGTTTGAGGTTTTATTTTGTTTTGGATGGAGGACTGCTCAGTCTGTGACCTCTGCAGGGTGTGGTGGCGATCCTGGAATAATGACTCAGTATAGCTTAGTAAAGTCAACTATGACTAGACAGCAAGTCGGATGTTTTTGCTATTTGTGGAAGTTCCAGCACTCAAGGCTGATTTGCCCACCTTGTTCAAAGAGTACCTGCAGATGTGGCAGAGACAAACCTGCCAGTGCAAACTTTCAGTGACTCTAAGAGCCAAAACCTTAGACACCAATTGAAGTGCTCTGCATTTCATTGAATACGTGACAAATGTTGTTCTGGGAGAAGATTTTAGTATTATTCAGGGCTTTTACAGCACAAACCATGTTTATTCTGAGACACTTAAATCAGCCACAGGCAGCTAGTTGGCACCACCCAAACCCACAAACTGGCAAAGCTAAATATTGTCTCGGTCAACTGTTGATGCTACAAAAACTTATTTTTGGAAGAAGAACAAATTCAGTGTGCAGTTTATTTACATACACATTAAAACGTGATATTAACATATACACATGTTATTATATTTCCTGATGCTGAATGCTGTGTTTTAAAGTTGTTCATTTTCATAAATAAGAAACAAAACAAATCATACATTTGTTCAGAGAGCAAACAAACCGTTTCCACCACACGTTTTCTGAGCTGTTAATTTAGTTAATTAATGGGAATAAACACGTGTAACAGGTTCTGTGATGTGTCGTCTACATGGAAAAACAATATTCAGCTGCCAATCAGATATTTAAATTGATTAATTTTCAAGTAAGAATAAAAAAAGAATAATGTGGAAGGCAAAGGAGCTTGCAAAGAAAAGCGTCTGGACTTCTTTAAGTTACTTGAAGATGTTTCACCTCTCATCCGAGAAGCTTCTTCTTCTTTGCAAGCTCCTTTGACTACGATGACCTGGATGACTGAGAACCTTCACAGACAATAATGTGGAAGCGCTTTTTAACCTTAATGAGTGCAGGGTACTGTCTGATTTCAGACAAATCACGCCCATTTGATTTTCACATGTGTAAATATGATTAAAGAACTTTACAATGTCAGAGTATCAGCACAAAGTATCTGCACCACAGACTAAACCTGCCTTGTATTTTGTATTACTTGCACGCTGAGGAATTTTGGGGTTGTTGGACAACTCTCCCTGAACATGTGTTAGACATTTCTGGTTCACAGTGACAGATTTGGTAGAGTGACCGGGCTTTCTTTCAGCACACAGATCAATGAATTCTTTAGTAACATTTATAGGACAAATAATATTTTCACTACTTTGCCCTGTAGGTTTTGCATTCATAAATCAACAAGGAATCCAAAAGACTTTCCTGCATACCGTCACATACCAAAACAATATTCGCCTAAACTGAATGGGGGTTATTGTGCAGGATTTGGATTTGGGGGTTTCTTCAAAGGAGTTCACTGCGACTGAGAGTGATACTTCACTGTCTGGGACATTTCCAACATCTGTAGGCTTTGGAAAAATGTGTTGAGGCTTTTTTGCTAGTCTCAGTTTAAATTGGCAGATATGATTTCACTGTGTCTGATACTGGCTGACTACATCCCTTTCATACATATTTGATCAAAGAACAAGAATAATGAAGCTTGACGGACAGTCTGTGAACTTGCTGCCCATATTCAGCTTAAACCTCATATTTTTCCTCTACTTTTTATACATATGTTTATGGCTTTAGTTGCTTAAACTTGCTGCATGTTACAGTGGTGCTAGCAGCTATTACAATGCAATCCTTCCAGGTTCGGTCATTTCTGGAGGGCATGGAAAGCACATGGTAGCGGCCAGGAAAGCATAGTTTCAGAGAAAGCTCAGTTTGAGCCCCAGCAGTATGTTCATACTGGCAGGCCACCTGGAGTCCACCTGTAAGCTACACACATTCTTTCCTCTTCTCTATCTTTATGTCTGTCTCCTTTTATTTATAAGTTATGACTGGATGTCTTTCTTGCCCACCCATATAATGTGAGAAAAAGCTGATGTTGAAACTTAGGAATCTATTCCTAGTGTTCCTCTGACTGAATTGTTTTCTAATGAAAGGCTTGCTTTCTATTTAAGTCAATGGCTTGAGTATTTTTGTTTAGGTCAAGGGACGCTGTGGCTTTGACTGTGTTGTTGTTATATTTTGTGTAACAGTGCTATAAAAGCAAATTATATTTATTTCTAGAATCAAAACAAAACTTCTTGATTCAGACTTAACATTTCAACATCCAAATGAAATTAAGCACACATAGTGATTTCTTCCTGATGAATCACTGATTTTCATCTAGCATAACCGTCCAGGCATGTGAGAAATGGGTACTGTTGAATCTTAGTCATCTGTTCCTAGTTTACCTTAGACTGAATTCTTTTATAATGATGAATTACTTTCAATTGATGACTGTCTGCAATCTTTTTGCTATATTTTTTACAAATGTGGCCACAACACGAATAATTGTTATAATTTGTGTATATAATAGTGGTAAAAAATGTTTTTTTAATTTAATGTCACTTTTGTGAGATATGTTCTTAACGTTGCTGTAGAAACAGGTCAAAGCTCCTGCTTACTCAGGGAAATATCACCACACTGGCATGAAGGATTGGAGAAAAAAAACTGAAACCAACTTGGTTACTAAACAGTTTTTTAATTGCTTTGGTAATCTGCTGATTTTACTTTTGCTGCCATCATGATGTAACGATTGTGGTTATGAATCATGTCTAACCAGTAACTTGGTGGTTTTGCTTGCTCATGTCCTCTCAGAGTGAATTGTAACACAAGTTATAGCCCTAATTAATGGGGAAGTGTCTTAAAACTGGATTCTTTCTAATGGTTGACAGGGGCAAAACTTCCAGTTTCAAAATAAAATCTTGTTGTACAGATATCTGGAAGGTTCCTAATGAGTTCATGGTCTAAGTCTTATCAGAAATGCTGATGTTTATTTTGTGAAGGATAGTACCGTTTAGAGCAGGGGTGGGCAATTCCAGGCTTCGAGGGCCGGTGTCCTGCAGGTTTTAGATCTCACCTTGGGTCAACACACCTGAATCACATGATTAGTTCATTACCAGGCCTCCGGAGAACTTCAGGACATGTTGAGGAGGTCATTTAGCCATTTAAATCAGCTGTGTTGGTTCAAGGACACATCTAAAACCTCCAGGGACACCGGCCCTCAAGACCTGGAGTTGCCCACGCCTGGTTTAGAGTTAGCAAGGGTGATAACGGGCTTACCCTGTGATACAGCTTCACTTTAGAGGTCACCATGATGGATCATCTGCCTCCAGCTCTATCTAACCCTCTGCATAGCCTCCTGAATTTTAGAAACCTTCTTTGGGGTCTTCCTCTTTTCCTCCTGCTTAACAGCTCTGTAGTCAACATCCTTTGCCTAGTGCAGGGGTCACAAACTCCAGGCCTCGAGGGCCAGTGTCCTGCAGTCCTCGATCCAACACAGCTGATTTAAATAGCTAAATGACCTCCTCAACATGTCTTGAAGTTCTCCAGAGGCCTGGTAATGAACAAATCATTTGATTCAGGTGTGTTGACCCAGGGTGAGATCTAAAACCTGCAGGACACCGGCCCTCAAGACCTGGAGTTCGAGACCCCTGGCCTAGTGCATCCAGTGTCCATCCTCTGCATATGTCCAAAGCAACTCTTCTTTATCTCTAAACCACTCGACCTGAGCTGTGCAGCTAAAATGCAAAGTGACTTTTTGTGTTAGGCTGTAAACATATTTATTTCTGCTGAGAGGCTGGGTGTTCTAAAGTGGGTATTTCTGAATATTGGCTCACTGCAGTTTTGTTTTGGTTTTTTTGCAATTCCATATTCATTCATTTGTTACAGTCTGTTATGACCATGTTGGTGTCATTCCTGGAACATAAGACTTAAAACTGCTCAAGTCTCACAGGTGAATTTGACCAAATGGTTGTTGTGATGTCACAACTTTGTAAATGATGAAAAATACTTCATCTAAAACTAGTCTTAAAACTTTTTGAAACTGTGTTGGGTGTGAGTGAGCGTGAAGTTGACTTTCCAACACATTTGGGATTTGTTAAAATGTTTATTTTAGTTCAAACTTCTGGGCTTTGTTTGCTTGAACATAACGAAACTGCAACTGAAAATGAAAATAATATTGAAAAAGAGGAAGTCAACAAAAATCACAGCTGACCTTTTTGTCCAGTTTCCCAAATGAAATGGAATTGTTTATCCACCACATTCTGACTCTTACACTAACTTTTTGTTGCTCTTTATATCACCTCAATAGACATCAGAAAGGTTTTTGGATTTAAAGTGTTTCTGCCAAAAGGTTTTGCAGCTGCTGTGTTTTTCCACAGGTCACAAAGGTATTACATCACATTAACATGCTTGCAGTGATGGTCCTGTCCTGACGTTAATTATGATGTTTAAGAACAACACCATCATAGTGATTTCAAATAAGCCTCACGTTTCAAATTCCTGGTTAGTACTTCATGTACTTCGTATTCAAGCTAAACTGAATTTGTCTCATCTGCCACTTTTCTTTCTGCTTTTTGCCTTCAGGTTCCCATTCAAGAGATCACAATGATTCAAATTCATGCAAACCTCAGACATGCCACCTTTACACCATGGAAACCACAGCTAAGAGAAGGATTAAGTCTCTTTTAAGTCTGACCCCTCAACATATTTGGGCTTCACAAGCATTTGAGGGATCTGGGAATGAAAAACCGTGAAAATATCTGCTCTATATTCATTCTGTGAAAAGATGAACTATATCTGACTGACCAGCAGATTATGTAAACATAAGCTACATAAATTCTTCTCCACTTAAATCAGAATTGTTACCACAAAAGCCCTGGAAGTTGTTTGACTTGTTGACAACCTTGCTAATGTATTTTTCTCTCCTTAGCTTATGTGAAGCTGTGCAAACTTAGAACCCCGCAAGACTGGAAAGAGAGGGAGGAGAGGAAAAAGAGTGTGTGTATGGAAGTGGAAATGGGCAGCAGGGAGGAGGAATGTAAAACATCTGATACTAGTCCAGTTGCTGTTTACACAGTAGTCAGCCCGTGACATCAGCGTCCAGACTTTATAAATGTCAGGCGGCGCAAGAAGGAGCAGTTAGCAAACAGCTGCACTGGTCACACCACACCGTCACACAGTTCACTGAGACAGACCGAGCTCCATCAGCAACACAAGCCCCCATGGACCGACAACTGTGTGACTGTGTGATTGCTTTGGCTGTACTGCTGTGTGTGACTACACAGGTGAGGCCTCCTCCAGCTTATTTACAGTAATCGATTCTGAATGAGACTTTTATCAGAGAGTATTGTAGGTATGTAATGCTGAATTGTTTGTTTTCTTCCTTCATTGATCAATACATTTCCTTTTTAAAGTATTTGTTAATGTTTTCTGAAAGAAAGACGACATTTGCCTTGATTTTATTACAATGATTTGAAATAAAGATGAGATGATTAAAGTCATCCATCAAGAAAAGGTGATGTATTAGACAAGCAAGACTGTTGTTAATATTTTTATTTTTATCTAGTTGTTAATGTCTTTTTTTGGTTGATCAAATGCCAGAAATTGAAGTGAAATCACACTTTACTTGTCATCAACTTCCTCGTTTTGTGTAGCCGACTGTTAGAAACCAGTAGACATTCAGTGTTATGGTAACATCACAAATACAGACAGAAAACTCTTACAACATAAAAGGGGGGACTACATTTTTTCCCTTGAATATGATGTAAAATATGAATAAGAAGTCCCACCTGTGTTTTTTTGCAGTTATGTATTTGAAAAGTTGTTGACTGCATTTCTTTACAGTAACTTTGTTGTAAAACCTTGAAGGCTTCTCTTGTAAAGTGAAAGTGGACTTGGCCAGACCTCGCCTGTGTTTTGGCTCCTTCAGACACATGTAATTGGAAGCAGTGCTTTACTGCGTTGGATACCGATTCAGCTTCTGAGAATGCTTATAATATTTTCTTTGCTTCATTTCTTAAGGAATGAGAGTAATAATTTTGGTACTGGAATGATCATAACATCATAAGACTGATTTATGATGATTTTCTCTCATCTTTTCAGGTTTTGTCGTATTGTCATACCTTCTAAGTTATTTTTCTTGCTCCTCCAGGTGCTGTGCCAGTTGTGTGACAGGCCATGCCTTTGCCCCAATCCTGTCCCTCAGTGCCCCACAGGAGTACCCCTGGTGCTGGATGGCTGCCGGTGTTGCCAGGTGTGTGCCCGGCAACTAGGCGAGTCCTGTACTGAGATGTTTCCCTGTGACAACCTGCGAGGGCTTCAGTGCGACTACAGCGCCAGCTTCCCTGGGTTACCTGGGGAGTGTGTCAGTGAGTGTCACTTCTAACAAGCAAACAACCAGGCCCATGTCTGTGTGGGTAGGCTATAAGGGTGGAGGACACATAGGGAGGGAGTAGATAGAGCCTCAGCCAGTTTGCATGACTGGGACACACAGACTGACACTTAATGTTAGAGTCTGCTTAGCTGAGTGGATTCAGGACTGCTCTTGACACATTTCCTGTAATAATTACCCATGAGCATGATAAATTGCAGAGACAACACTCCAAATGAAAAACAACTTAACAGTGTCTCACTGAAGAGACTTGCTTTTCCATAAGGTGATGCAAGCACTTGCAGGGGACACAGCAGCTCCTGTGTCCTCAACTCTCTCTTGTTTTCTTCTGCTTCTTCCACCTAACTTAATCTGTCCATTTCCTGATTAAGTTTCCACATCAATGGATAAGCAAAGACAACGTCTGTGTTTCTAACAGGTCAGAAGGATCTGGGCTGTGAGGTCAGTGGGATCTTTTACCAGGAGGGGCAGTCGTTCCAGCCCTCCTGTGACACTTACTGCCGCTGCAGGGGGGGCGGGGTGACCTGCGTCCCAGCTTGTCCACTGAATGCTCGTCTTCCCACTCCAGACTGTCCCAACCCACAATACATCCGACTACCTGGGAAATGCTGCAAGGAATGGGTGTGTGAAAACCTTGAAAACACGGTCATTCAGGATGCAATTACAGGTAATGGATGCATGACTCTCTGATACAGATGTATTTTGATGTTTTACAGGTGGGGAAAAGAGCTAGCCTGACATGTTTAATGATTCCTTTAAATTTTCCTGACATCAGAGCTGGATGTCTACAACATATTTTCCAGTGTCTGGATTCTAGTGCCAAACGTATGTTCATGTAGAGTATGAGTCTTAGTTGCTCCTCACTGATGATCAATCCATATGTAATATAATCCTTCATTCCTTTTTATGAGCTCTGTTACCGGCGGTCATGTCTGGAAGTTTTTACTGGAGTATTTGTGCATTAAACGGGGTGTGTCAAGCCAAAGGAAAACTCCCCAAATCCAAATATAAACCACATTTTTGTGGGTGAAAACATCCTTTTTCCCCTCAGTCACCATGCTTCTCAGTTTCATAACAACAACCAAAGCTGTGTGACAATTAAATATATGAAGCCATGTCAAGACCTCATTACTTCATTAAAGGGGGAGTGTGTGAGCACATGAGATGGGTGTTGGGGAAATGAAGCCAGTCTGAAAACATCTGGAATTCCAAACACTGTCTGACTCAAACTAAGTTATGAGAACAGCAAAGGAACATTTTGTGCTTCGATACAAAACCTACTGTGTCATCGTTGAAAGTTAGCCGGTTATTATGACTTCTACGTGTTAGTTTTGTGGCTTTTATTTGCACAAAAATGCACTAAATGTAGCTTTAAAATTTGATGTGAGCAAAAAAAGAACCAGAGAGGTGAAAAAGTCCAAACAGGATCCATTTTACTTTACTTTAAAATAAAGGTTTTTAAACTCTGTTGGGAAGCTGGATTAAGAGGAAGCTATATAAGCAGGCTGATCACCATAAATATGTAAGTGCTGAGGTAATGAGAGGAGTCAGCTGCTTAGATTGTGAACAGTTCTGCACTGGTAGTTGTTTGTTTGGTAGTGTGAATATTCAGAAGTTATGAAAAGATCTCCATGAACGTTTTGGCAAACGTGGGGATTTGCCCAACTTAAAAGTAACTTTTAGAGTTGGAAGGATTATTGCAGTTGGCAAGATTTGACACAAATTTAAATAAAAACTTAGAGAGATGGTTTTCATTTCCCCTAAAATATGCCAAACTCATTTGCATCTAGATATCCTGGTTTCAGGACTAAATTCCTGTATGGTAGGCAGGGAATCGTCAGCATTGATGAAATGATGCAGTCTCAGATTGTTGTTGTTTTAGTTTTGGTGCATTTAGAATTTGATCTAAAGGTTTGATGCATTTCCAGTATTTGTGTAGCTCAGCAGCTCAGGTAGTTAGCAATAGGCCACCTCAAAGCAGGATCCCACAGTGATTAATCACTTCAGCAAGAGCAGGGATATTCAATTGAAATTTAAGGAGGTCCACTGAGAAAATTTCCTCAAACAAGGGTCCACAACATCATAAAGTCCCACACTCTAAGTAAATGCAATATATTTTGAAGTACGCAGTACACAGTTGTATCGATGCCAGTATATAGTCAGGAACTGTCAAACAAAAGAAAATACAATTCAACAGTATTTCAACAATCTTTACTATTATCTTATTCTAATAATAATATAATACTAAAAAGTTCTTTGCTAATTCCAAGCATAATAAGGTTTGCATTCAATAATGAGAAAGAGCTTTTGATAAAGTTGTCTTCAAATAAACTGATTTAAAAATAATGAAAGGTGTAGTTTGAGTCCCCCCCTTCTGTTTTTTCTTCTTAGCTTCTACATATAAACCATCTCAGCTTTACCCCTTCTACTCTCAGTTTCCTGTTCTGCATCACGTCTACTCAGTAAGCTGTTTTCCCCGTGCTAAATTATTTGATTGGCTGAGCAGTATCATGTGATAATTGACTACCGTAAAGGAAAAAGCTGCTCATTATAATACACTTACTATAAATGAAAAAAAAAAGTTGCCCAGATTAAAATAAAAACAGCCCATCAGGGCACATGAAGAACGGCATCTGTGTAGAAGAAGCTCCTCTTGAGTCTCTCTGTCCTTGCCCGGATGATGCAGAACCTTCTACCAGATTGCAGAAGTTGGAACAGTTTGTTGTCAGGATGGGACGGGTCCTTCAGTATCTGTGCTGCTCTAGTCCGGCATCTCCTGGTGTAGGTGTCCTGAAACGGGGGGAGAGCAATCCTGCAGCAGCGTTCTGCTGTACGGATCACTCTCTGGAGAGCTTTTTGGTCCTTCACACAGCTGTTCCCAAACCACGATGTCATGTTCTGTGTGAGGATGCTCTCCACAGCGCCTGTATAGAAAATCCTGAGGATCTTTGGAGAGACCCTGAACTTCCTCAGTTGTCGTAGGTGATACAGGCGCTGCCTAGCCTTTTTGGTCTGGACCTGAATGTGGACAGACCATGTCAGGTCTGAGGAGATGTGGACACCAAGATACTTGAAGGACTGCACCCTCTCCACTGGAGCTCCATTGATGATAATGGGCTTGTAGTCTCTGTGCTGACTCCTTCTGAAGTCCACCACCAGCTCCTTGGTCTTGCCAATGTTCAGCTGGAGATGGTTGTCCTGGCACCATGATGCCAGATTCTTCACTTCGTCCGTGTAGGCCGCCTCATCGTTGTTGGAGATGGCACCCAACACCACTGTGTCGTCAGCAAACTTCACAATGGTGTTGGAGCCGTGGGTGTAACACACTATGCATAGATAATTGCAATACTTTATATAGTTTATATGCTAAGAAAACAGGTAATAAGCTTTATTAAAGTAAATGAATAGATAAATACATTTATTGATTAATTTAAACTTTCATTAAGAAGTTTAATAAGTGCTAAATTTTCACAAAGACTAGAATCACATTTGTCTACTTAACGCAACATGAACGTTGGACATGAATTTTCCTCTTATTGTACTCATTGGTTTGTTTGGTTTCCCTCCCCACCCAGCAATGAAACCGGATCAGTTATGGCCATCTTTGCAGAGGCATCACCTTCAAAACAACAAGTTTTCGCCTGCCTCCTCTTGTGTAGAGCAGAGCACCCAGTGGAGTGCCTGTTCCCAGAGCTGTGGGGCGGGGGTCTCCACACGGGTTTCTAACCAGAATCCTGCATGCAAACTGCAAATAGAAACTCGCCTGTGTAAGGTGCGACCTTGCCACACTTTCCAGCCGGCCCCAAGGAAGCCCATGGTGAGCGCTAACAAAACCCACATCCTGTAAATGTGTACATTTACACGTACTGTCAGGTTTTACCTTTGATTTCAGTTTCACGTATTGCTTCTTTCAAAACTGTAACGAGAAAGTTCACCGGGTCACACAAAGTATGCAGAGACATGTCATCATTTTTAACACAATATCACAAAAGGTAAAAAGACATTTTAAGGCAACTACGAAAACAATGATAAGAATCTGTCTAGTTAGACACCACAATGAAGCTGTGACAGAACAATTCTACTTTTTGTTTCGTTTCTCTCGTCTGCCTTTTGACACAGAACGATACTAAAACAGATTTCATCAATCAGATGGGGGAGGGGTTCCTCGAAACCCAGACTACATTAAAAAAATTTTTAACATTTCAGTGTTAAAAGTACTAAAAGGGACTTTATAAAGTAGTTCCCACTAGTCACTGAAAAACTGTGGGTCCCACTTTCATGCAGCAGAGTGGAGTCGGCCTTCCTGTAAATCTGCAGTCAATGTTTATACTCGTTAACTAAGTGAACTACAACCTTTCACTGACCTTTTTTTTTAACCACTGTTTTTACCATCAATTATTTTTAGAGGCTTTGAGGCTCTAGAGATTTTTTAGAGGTTTTGTAGGCCTATGTTACTGATGTGCAGATAAAATATATTAAAAAATGCATATTGTCATGAAGTCTACCTAAACATCTTGAATCTTTAGCCTTACTGAATCATTACACTGATTACCTGCTTTTTCTTCTTCTTCTCACTGTTGTTTCAGTGGGGACAGAAAGGAAATTGCAAGGCCAGCTACACGTCACCGGGACCCATTCGGCTAGTTCACCAGGGCTGCTACAGCACTCATGCCTACCGAGTCCGTTACTGTGGTCAGTGCACTGACTCGCGATGCTGCACACCTTACCAAACCAGCACTGCTGAGGTGACCTTCCGATGTCCCACTGGCAGACTGCTGCAACGAGCTGTAATGATGATCCAGTCATGCGCCTGTCATAATAACTGCCCCTATGCACCTTTTACAAATCCCGCTCTGTGGGGATACAGACCCTGATCAGTGTGTAAGAGCACGGACTCACTAAAACTATAGACTTCAGTGAATGTTTCAATGGCTTCACAATAAAAGTATCCCCAGGTGGATTGACGTAAACAACAAATGGACACTGAAAGAGAATATTATTATTTTAGAAAACTGTGATTTTGGATGAATATGTCTGCACTTATTTACAGCTCACAACTTCTGGAAAGCATCATTCTGCCAGTTTGTGACTTCATCTGAGAGTCAATAGAAAACAAGTAGACGTGTTTTACAAGAAAGGGAGAAAAGAAACATAAATGTAGGAGAGCTAGGGACTGTAATATACATGTATAACTCACAAAGTAAGTTCTAGAAATACTTTTACAAATAACTTTCAGATGTGCACTGATTTGGTTTCTTTTTTCCTCCCAGAATTGTTCAGTACAGTGATCCCCAATAATGTTTCGCCTTGGATATCAAAAGCAATATTTTAAAATCACTGAAAACATCTTGACTTTTCCCAAATCTTTAGGCTAAAGTTAAACACTACGTAGATATACTATAATTCAGTTTTGGGAAAATGGATCAAATTAAACTCATCCAATATTGTTGAAATCTGGCCTGTAAAAAGAGAAGCATGTCACCTAAAATCTATATTATAACTTAAAGACAGTTGACCATGATGTCAACTGGTCATGAACATACTTTTAAAGACTGATTTTTTTATTTCTAACTTGTAACTTGTGTCTATAAATTCAACTTTCAGTGATGTAGAAATATGTATTTGTTAAAGACATAACCCACAGAACGATTACAACTTTTGTAATGACAATTTCTAGATATTCTCTGACGTGAGCAATGCAGCTTTTAACTTTTGAACTTTGTGTGTGTGTGTGTGTGTGTGTGTGTGTGTGTGTGTGTGTGTGTGTGTGTGTGTGTGTGTGTGTGTGTGTCATAATGGGATTACATTGCACTTTCATTTATTATTCTGATGTAAATAACTGTAAAGAGGTGTCTCATGTACAGTGATTTTTTTAAAGTATGCCCTGTATTTTTACTCCCACTGGATTTTGTGCTTTTTGTGGTTATTATGTTTGTACAAATAGTTACATTGTTCAAACTGTAGCTTTTAATTATGTCACTTCATCTGTCATGACTTTCTGCTGCTGATGAGCTGTTAAAACTTGCTTGTAGCACACCAATATACACACTAAAATCAACAAGAAAATCCTTTTGCAGCTTTGTGGATAAATTTAACTTTTAATAACTCTTATTATGATACTGGCTTAATGTGTTATATTTCTTTATTGTTCCTTTAAGGGTTTTTTTCAGTTCACTTAAAAATACCTAGTATGCTTAGAAAGCTACAGTGGTAGATATAAGGATGTTGTGGGTTCATGAGCAGCTGAATATAAAGATACATTCTGAAATGAAAAAAGTGAATGTGATCTCTATTAAAAGTCCAATTATCTTGTAGCGTCCCTCCGACAGAAGACAGACACGATCCGTGTTCCGGTTACCGGTGTTTATTAAGAATAGTAACAAAGGCTACTGTGGGCCGTAGCCAACAACAAAACGACAGGGAAAAATGCAGTCTCCAGAATCAAAACAACCCCCCCTGACTCTCGCTCCTTTTTTCCGCACACACCCACAACAACATTCTCTAACACCCGCCCCCCAAACACTCTCAGCCAACCACACACATGCTCTCCTCCAGACTCTCTGTCACTGGTAGCTGATCTGATTGACTGGCCACCATCATTGTGTGTCACAATGGTGGTGGAGTCTGTAGGGGTGGAGTCCAGATCTGTCCGTGGCCCACCCTATTATCCCAGTGAAGTGGCCGCGCCCCAATAGGGGGCCGGTTTGTCCCGGTGCAGGGTGACCCTCCGTCCCCTTGGGGGCAGTTGTACCCTATACACCACTTCCCACAGGCGTTCCAGAACCTTACAGGGTCCAACCCAGTCACTGTCCAGCTTAGGGCATCTACCCTTTTTCCTATAGGGGTTGTACACCCAGACCAGTTCCCCGATGTCAAAATGTCGGCCTCTGGAATGGACGTCGTAGTTCCTCTTCTGCCGCACCCCCGCACTCATCAGTTTCCTCCTAGCAAAGTCATGAGCTGACTCCATGCGATCCTGGAGCTTCCTCGCATAGTCAGGACCTGATTGATCCCCATCAGCATCGGGGGGTCGGCCCATCATCATCTCCGCTGGAGTCCGGATCTCCCTGGCCAACATCAAGAGGCAAGGGAGCACGAAGTGGAGTCTTGAATGATATGCCATGAGGACCAGGGGAATATGAGTGTCCCAGTCACGTTGATGTTTAGCCGTCACTAGCGCCAGTTGCTCTGCCAGTGTATGGTTAAATCTCTCAACGAGACCATCACTCTGTGGGTGGAGGGGTGTTGTACAGGTCTTATGGGAGCCTAGTTTCTCGCACATGGCTGCAAACACACGGGACTCAAAGTTCCTGCCCTGGTCCGTGTGGATTACTTCAGGCACCCCAAATCTGCTGAACATCCCCTCCACCAGAGCATCCACAATCTTCTTGGCCTCTTGATCAGGTAAACTGTATGCCTCTGGCCACTTTGTGAAATAGTCTATAGCTGTGAGGATACAGCGGTTTCCCCTTTCTGTGCGGGGAAAAGAACCCTGAATGTCCATCCCCACCCTCTCCATAGGGTACCCTACCGAAAACTGTTGCAGTTGGGCATGGGATTTGGCTGTAGGCCACTTTTGTGCTGTACAGCTGTCGCAGCAGCGGCAAAACTCCTCTACATTCCGCCTATGTTGGGCCCAACAGAATCCCTGCCGGAGGCGGCGGAGTGTTTTGGTGACACCAAAGTGGCCAGACCCTGGGGCCCCATACACTGCGCGAAGCACCATCTCCTGCAGGGCCCGCGGGACCACCAACTGCCACCTCATCTTGCCAGTAGCTGGTTCCTTCCAGCCCTTTTGCAGTACTCCATTGTACCGCCACAAGGCATTAAACATGGACCAGAGTCCCTTTGTGGCCCGTGACAACATGGGGTTGTCGCTGTTCCTCAGTTCACCCAAGCACTGGTTTGATGTCAGCATCCTCCTCCTATTGATGTCTCTACTCTGTTGCATCCACAGCAACCAGCCTCTGACCAGATGGTAAATGGCCTGCATTTGTATAGCGCTTTTCTAGTCCCTAAGGACCCCAAAGCGCTTCACACTACATTCAGTCATTCACCCATTCACACACACATTCACACACTGGCGATGGCAAGCTACATTGTAGCCACAGCTGCCCTGGGGCGCACTGACAGAGGCGATGGCCGTTCCTCTACCCCTGTCACAGCACACTTTACATCAGGCACCAATTGGTCCTCCTCCTGAGCTTCCTTCCTCTCACAGTAGTGGCATCCGTCTTGGGCACAGGGTCTTCGGGAAAGCGCATCTGCATTTTTGTGCTGGGCCCCAGGTCTGTGTACAACCTCAAAATCATAAGCCTGCAGCTTCTCAATCCAGCGTGCTAGCTGCATGAGCCATTGCAAGGCAGCATGGTCAGTTCTGACCGTAAAGTGGAGGCCCCAGAGGTAGTACTTAAAGTGGTGTATGGCACATACCACTGCGAGCAGCTCCCGCCTTGTGACACAATAGCAGCATTCAGCTTTGTTGAAGACCCGACTATGGTATGCCACCACTTTCTCCCCGCCAGGTAACACCTGGGCTAGCACTGCACCAGATCTGCTGCCATCTGTGTCAAAGACAAAGGGCAGAATGGAAATGCATGCTATACTGTGGGTACACTGTGGACCTCTCTCTGCTTTGTAAGTCTGCCCACAGTGCTACGCACAGGTCCCAAAGGAGATGGGGGAGCAGTGTGCTACTGGGGGAACACACTACCATTGGGGTAAGGCTGGGACAGTATCAATATGGGCAGTATGTGTTAGAGTAACATCCACACAAATGATTTTCTGGTTTGTTAATTTAAGTTTTGAAACTGCTTTTACAAGCTAATTGTGTGGTCATTTTCTGTTGCATAGCAGTCTCATTGTTGCTAAACAGACAGGACAGAACCACGCTGTAGAACAGGCATAAGATAAATGTTAAAAACCCAGAGATTCAGACTGTGGAAGCATAGGCTAAAAACTAGAGCTGAACTTATTTCACTTTTCACTTCTCATATGGCTTTGTCAGGATGAGAGCAAACAACAGAGTGTATAAACGTGTGAAAACTGCCACTCCTGCATGGTTACATTTTCCTGTTTTCAGTGAAAGAGGTGAGTCAGTTATCTCATAGCTCACAGACGCAACTCAGGAAGTGTATAAATGTGTGTGTGCTTTGATCTGTGCAGTGAAGGCTCTCACTCATCGAGGAGGAGGAATTGTACCGACTGCTATCAAGGAAGGACACGATGAACAACTCTTGCATCAGCTTTGACTTTACAGGAAAATTCCTGCCACCTGTCTACATTTTAGTATTCATCACTGGCATGGTGGCTAACGGACTGGGATTGAGGTCAGTGCTGCAGAAATGGGAGAAACTGGGGAATGTCTCTGTTTTCGTTTTCAACCTTGGACTTGCAGACATTTTGTATTTGCTCACACTCCCTTTTCTGATGGTGTACTACTTCAAGGGTGATCAGTGGATCTTTGGAGAAGCCTTTTGCAAGACAACAAGATTCTTCTTCAACCTGAATTTATACGGCAGCATTGGATTCCTCACCTGTATCAGTGTGTACAGGTACTTGGCTATTGTCCATCCAATGAGGATGATGGGGAGAATAACTGTGACTCATTCTGTGGCTATCTCAGTCATGGTCTGGCTGCTGGTGAGTGTTCAAAGTCTTCCAGACATGTTCGTCCCCAAATCACCCATAAACAATACTAAGAAGTGTTTTGATACCACCTCTGAAAAGTACATTGAAGATTATCTGAAATACAGTTTGGGATGGACACTCACTGGTTTTTGCATCCCCCTGTTCATCACCCTCAGCTGCTATGGACATATGATTGCTGTTCTCTGCCACAATGATAACATTGATGAAGTACTGAAACAAAGAAGCTTAAAGTTGTTATTCATCTTGATTCTTCTGTTCTCTGTTTGTTACATCCCCTATCATATATTAAAAAATCTCAACCTCTTGTCAAGACTAAGCGTAATCAAGGGGACATGTCATAAATGGTCTAATGGAGTCTATATTGGTCATCAGATAAGCCGTGGCCTTGTGTGTCTGAACAGTGCGCTCAATCCTCTAGTTTACCTGCATGTAAGTGAAGATATTTGTTCTCAGCTCAGACAGCTACTCCAACAAGCTCGCCAAGCTGTCACTAGTCTGTACACCTCTAACCAAACTTCAGTCACGGATACTTGAAATGTGCCGATGAACATGAGGAGTACGCCTCATCTGAGACTCATCTGAGACTTTTGTAAGAAACACAAAAATGTTGCTTTTTACTAAAAAGCAAAAATAATACTTAAAAAATACCTGAAAGACGAGTTATTGCATTTGTGATGTAGTTGCATGGTGTCATGCATGGGAGGTTTGCAGCTTGAATGTGTGAAAACAAACAGGATATGATGCTGCATGCTTCACTGCTGATAGAAGGTTAATGTTAATAGCATGTCACATGTATGTACACACGCTGAAAGTCAATTTTGATTATGTTGTATATACTGTATATCTATACTTTGAGCATTTGAATTCAAGCCTCCTCATTGTTGTTCTGCTGTCTAACTATAATTAAAGGCTTTTTATTCAGATTTCCCTTATTTTTGATAGTAAGTGCATAGTTGATGCTTTCTGTCTTTTTAATTATTTTTCAGTAAAATAAACTGTTTTGTCTAGATCTCATTTTTGTTTTTTATGTACAACACATTTCCAGCAATTGAATTAAATGTTTCAAATATTTGAGGAAAATCAGCTTTGCAAATATTTTTAAAGGTGGTAAATCAATTCAAGAATACAATTTAAGATCGCAAGAATACACAGTTGTTTTTGTGAAAGAACCGTAATGTAGTCGATTATGATATCCTCTGACTGCATTTCGTTACCTTGTACTTGTGACATGTCCAATGACAATAAAGTTGAATTCTATTCTATTCTATTCTATTCTAAAATGCCACAGGATATCTCATGTAAAATTATGGTAACACCTATATTTATTTTCCTCTCTAAGAAGTGAACGCGCAGTTTTTCCGCTCTCACCATGGTTGTATATGTTACACAGACGTTCGTTTACCACAGATAGCAAAGTAAATGCACCCCTAAAGGTTTAAAGTCTCTGAGGTTGTTATCAGAAGCAATACTACTTTATACTTTGTCATTAAAGTCGAGATATTTTCAAATGTATTGTAATTAGCAGGTCATTTGCTTTAAATTAGCAGCATCATGTTTGGAATGAAGAAAATGCTCCATTCCAGCAAAGGAACCTCATCAGACATTTTGGATAAGTAAAAGTGGCAGGTTTATGTTTTTCCCAGTCAAAAAGACTCACTCTTGATAAAACTATGACTTTTAGACAAATTTATTATGGAGATTCTGCAATTTTGCACACAACACTAGCTGCAATTAAAACCATTTATGACCTAAAACATAATTTAACATAAGTCCTAAATATGTCATTGCCTGTGAGTCTTGATGGGTTATTTTGTGATTTCAGGTTGTTATTGAAAGTTTTCAGTTTGCTTGTAATTATTATTCCACAGCTTTAGTTTTAATTATTATTGTAGGTTGAGTTTTACTATTCTTTCTATTAATGTTCTTCCATTCTGAGTTGTGTTAGAATTATTATTCTACTTTGAATTCATTCATGTTTTTGTTTTCATGTAGTTTCCATAGTTTTTCTTGTCACTTGGTTTAGCTTCACCTCTAATCCGAGAAGCTTATTCAGTTCTAGGGTCAAATGGTGGAGAGTCACAGAGTCCCAGTCCAGTATTTGGCCCTAGAACTGAAGAAGTCTCTCGGATGAGAGGTGAAACGTCCTCAAGCAATTTAACGAAGTCCAGATGTTTTTTTTTCCATGCTCCTTAGACTACGATGACCTCGATGACGGAGAACCTTCACAGACAGCTTTGAGATGCATTTGTAGATAAAAGGTATGTCCCAATTCATAGACCGCATCATTCGAAGGCCAATTACGTCACAGCCAGGCGACGAAGGCTGTCCCATTTAAAGATTCCTCCAAATGCGGCTGACAAATGCGTCCTTCATTTCCCTGAATTTGACGGATGGGTCGAGTGTGTCCTTCGTGGCCCAAGCTATCCCAGAATTCAAAGCGCAGCCCAGCCAATTCCAGTCTCAACAATGGAGGCAGCTACTTAGTTTCAATATTACTCTTATTAATCATTCTGGGTCACAAAATAAACGTTTAACATATTTTCAGGTGAGAATGTAGCTGTGTAAACTTCAAATATCTGCTCAGTTTATTAAGACATCACATATTTGCAAAAGTGCTCGACGTGTTTCTGAGACGTGTTCCAGGCTCGATAGCTGGATTAAAGTTATAGTTTTCACACAGCTGAATAAACGTCAAACAGAAAACTGATTAAACAGAAGTGTGAGATGGTCGAGAATTTACGCCAGTGTCCTGTTATATTTTAGATAGCAAGGAGCAGATGGCTGAGTTTATTAAACTCCACCGAGACAGCGGTGACGCAAATCTGAAGGCTCGACTGTCCCATTTCACAGCCTCGCACTTCCAGCCTTCTCGGTCTTTGAAGGACACCCCGTGCAGACCGCAAAGGCCGGGTCCTTCGACCTATGAACTGGGACATACCTATTATTACGTGTTTTACCATCTTTAAGGTGCTAGCTTAACGTTATGGTGTAAACGTTACCTTATATTGTAATAAAGCAGTTACTGTTTAAACAATGTTAGGACAGAAATATTAGCTTCTGTCATGACTAATTAAGTTACTAGTTAATAAAGTTACCAGTAAAATGATTCACCGCTGCCACAGATTCACAGTAAAGTTTCAGTTATCACTGTGGGACTGCTGAGTCACCTGAAGAACTGATTTCATTCATGGGGGAACTCCAGTAAGTAAGAATTCTAAAAATAGGAACCCAGACAGACAAATGCAGAATTGTGACATAAATGTCAACGTGTTAGCTGACATAGGAGGACAGCTGCATATATATGGGGCGCCGTTTGTAAAGTGAAACATGCTGACATTAACGGCAACATTTTTCTACATTTAGCTCAAAACCTTAAAAAAACATGTTTTTTTCAAGTCATGTTTTACAACATTTAGTAAAATATTTGTAACTTTTTACATTTAAAACACAATTTTAAATGTTAAATCTAAATGTTAAATATTAAATCTAAATATTATATTTAAATCTAAATGTTAAATGTTAAATCTAAATGTTAAATGTTACATGTGCTGCGGCGATTGTGAAATGGAGACTAAATTTGCTAAATGTTAGCTAAATATTCAGTTTCCTGTAACATTTAGATTTAACATTTAGATTTAGAGCTAAATGTGGAAAAATGTTGCCGTTAATTTCAGCATGTTTCACTTTACTAACGGCGCTACATACAGTGGGGCAAAAAAGTATTTAGTCAGCCACCGATTGTGCAAGTTCCCCCACTTAAAATGATGACAGAGGTCAGTAATTTGCACCAGAGGTACACTTCAACTGTGAGAGACAGAATGTGAAAAAAAAATCCATGAATTCACATGGTAGGATTTGTAAAGAATTTATTCGTAAATTAGGGTGGAAAATAAGTAT
The DNA here is from genome assembly GCF_018398535.1 of Haplochromis burtoni. NCBI lineage: Eukaryota > Metazoa > Chordata > Actinopteri > Cichliformes > Cichlidae > Haplochromis > Haplochromis burtoni. The sequence continues at coordinate 899,166 of NW_024582392.1, forward strand.
TTGGTCACCTCAAACAAGGAAAATCTCTGGCTCTCACAGACCTGTAACATCTTCTGTAAGAAGCTTTTCTGTCCCCCACTCGTTACCTGTATGAATGGCACCTGTTTGAACTCATCATCTGTATAAAAGACACCTGTCCACAGCCTCAAACAGTCAGACTCCAAACTCCGCCATGGCCAAGACCAAAGAGCTTTCGAAGGACACCAGGAAAAGTATTGTAGACCTGCACCAGACTGGGAAGAGTGAATCTACAATAGGCAAGCAGCTTGGTGTGAAAAAATCAACTGTGGGAGCAATCATCAGAAAATGGAAGACATACAAGACCACTGATAATCTCCCTCGATCTGGGGCTCCACGCAAGATCTCATCCCGTGGGGTCAAAATGATCATGAGAACGGTGAGCAAAGATCCCAGAACCACACGGGGGGACCTGGTGAATGACCTGCAGAGAGCTGGGACCAAAGTAACAAAGGTCACCATCAGTAACACACTACAACGGCAGGGAATCAAATCCCGCAGTGCCAGACGTGTTCCGCTGCTGAAGCCAGTGCATGTCCAGGCCCGTCTGAAGTTTGCCAGAGAGCACATGGATGATACAGCAGAGGATTGGGAGAATGTCATGTGGTCAGATGAAACCAAAGTAGAACTTTTTGGTATAAACTCAACTCGTCGTGTTTGGAGGAAGAAGAATACTGAGTTGCATCCCAAGAACACCATACCTACTGTGAAGCATGGGGGTGGAAACATCATGCTATGGGGCTGTTTTTCTGCCAAGGGGACAGGACGACTGATCCGTGTTAAGGACAGAATGAATGGGGCCATGTATCGTGAGATTTTGAGCCAAAACCTCCTTCCATCAGTGAGAACTTTGAAGATGAAACGAGGCTGGGTCTTCCAACATGACAATGATCCAAAACACACCGCCCGGGCAACAAAGGAGTGGCTCCGTAAGAAGCATTTGAAAGTCCTGGAGTGGCCTAGCCAGTCTCCAGACCTCAACCCCATAGAAAATCTGTGGCGGGAGTTGAAAGTCCGTGTTGCTCGGCGACAGCCCCAAAACATCACTGCTCTCGAGAAGATCTGCATGGAGGAATGGGCCAAAATACCAGCTACTGTGTGTGCAAACCTGGTAAAGACCTATAGTAAACGTTTGACCTCTGTTATTGCCAACAAAGGTTATGTTACAAAGTATTGAGTTGTATTTTTGTTATTGACCAAATACTTATTTTCCACCCTGATTTACGAATAAATTCTTTACAAATCCTACCATGTGGATTCATGGATTTTTTTTCACATTCTGTCTCTCACAGTTGAAGTGTACCTCTGGTGCAAATTACTGACCTCTGTCATCATTTTAAGTGGGGGAACTTGCACAATCGGTGGCTGACTAAATACTTTTTTGCCCCACTGTACATGTGTCTGAAAAACCTTTGTTGTCAAGTTTGCAGGTATATCAGCACGAGACATTCTTACATAGAAGAGACGTTAAAGTCTCTAACTCAGTGAAGCATTATTGGTCCCGTCTGTTTGGATAAATATAGTAAGTTGATGTATGTCCATTTATTGACACATTTTCTTAAGTGCTTATCCAGTTCAGGATCACAGTGGAGCTGCAGCTGGATATGTTCACTAAATAAACCTTACAAAAGTTAACAATAAACCTGCATCCATGTACGTTGTTGTCCACAGGATGAGAAAATCAAACTGGAAGACTGTGGAACATGTTAATAAATGTTTGTGTGTTTATGCCTGTGTCTTTCACAGGAGGCGCTGGAAGGTTTCCCTAATAGTTCCTGGTGAATAAAAGCAGAACCGTAAAGTTTACTGGACTCCTTTACTGAGAAGCCATCCAGTAAAGGAGGAACTGGTTAGAAGCTATTTTCTCGACATCCAACTCTAAATTCTGGACATATTTTTCATGCTCATCCAGCTATTTAGTAAATTCAATATCTATCAGCTATAAACTATAATACAAATATAATAAAATATAACTATCTCCTGGTATTTATAGTTTATTGATGTAAGACCCGACATCTGTTATCATATCCCATTCCTCACATATCAATGAGATGCTTTACAGTTTTTCTTTTTTTAACAGTTTTTAAAGATTCTACCGTAAACAGCTTTTTAGCTTTTTCACCTTTGATATTATTTGACAGGTTTGTTGGATTTAATTTAAAGGTTCCTATGACCCAATGAGCCATTTGCACTGACCAGTGACAGTTTAAGCTGAACACATTCATAATTTAGAGCCAACATTTCTGAGAGAAATAACTGAATTAGATAAATAACAGACCTCAGGCCAGATTTAATTGATAGAGATATATGCATACTGTCACGGCCAGCGGGGGCAGACCGTGTGGAGAGTGTGTGTGGTGGACCCAGGCGCGAACACAGGCGAGGAGACGGGAGTGAACTTAAACTGAAAGCGAGCCTTTATTTGGGCTGATGCAGAAGGGAGTAGACAAAACATAACAGGGACAGAGACTGCAACTAACCAAAAACCTAAACTGGAAAAACACTAACCTGACTGAAAGGAATAACTATGACCACTGTGAACAGAATGCTGTGCAGATGCATGGAAACTGTGAACCAAATGGCGTGACGAAACAGACATGAACATGACCTGCACGGAACCTCATCGTGCGGCTGCATGAAAAACAACATAAACCAAATGGCAAACATGAACTGCACAGAATCCTGAAAAACACTTAACTTGACCAGAGGGGAGGTACACAGACGACGCGACAACGAACAAAGGAAGACTGAGGACTTAAATACACACATGAGGTGATCAGGGGAAGTGGAGACACATGAGAACACAGCTGACTCGAATGAAACATAATGACAATACAGGGGAGAGTAACACCAACTACAATGAACAAAGAACACCAGACTCTTACAAAATAAAACAGGAAACACGGAGACATAGACATGGAGATAAAACATGACATGAACTTAACCGCATAGACATGAAACGTAGACGCAGGAACCAGGGAGACTGAGTACAGGCGGAGATGACAGAAATAACTAAGAAATAAGGTCTGAACAGCAACCTAGAATTTAACTAGATTGAAAATGAATACAAAAAATACATAAAACTCAAACACTGGGTCACACGACCCAGTACCGTGACAACATGATGAAATTTATGTATTCCAGGAAATTGTTTTTATCTTGTCATGGGAGACCCACACCTTCCTCCAAAGATAACTGTTAGTGCATGCTAATGTTTGTTTTTAGAAATTTTTCTGTTCTGTTTTCTTTTGATGACCTTAGACCAAAAAAGTGTTGTTTTCAGATTCTTTCTTTTAAATCTATAAAGCACCTGCTCATTTTTTATTACAATTAGTTTCACATAAATGTTAGTTTTTCCTTTATGATCTTTTAATGCTTACACTACACTGTCTACATTAGAGACATTTCTGTTACCTATTTCTGAGACTGGGCTGCTTGACTACAATTTGGAAGTGGATGCAAAATCACATGGAGTGTGCTGTAGTTTCTTTTTTAATATGATGGATGCAAACAGGAGGTATCTTTTGACTATGCAAAGATTATTCTGATCCCATTTCTACCCGTATCTACTGTTTCAAGATTTAACTGAATTTTGCTCAACTATAATTGTCAGGATATATATGTATTCCAGTTCACATAGGGCACAGGAATATAACAGACTTATCAAATGTTCTTTGATTGGGTACACAATATGAAGTTAATAATTTTCTTACAAATAAAACTACACTGACAAACATGAACAGCTGTGCTTATTTTTGAGACATGAATGTTTGTAAACAACTTTATCTTTCAAATGTGTTAATATTTAGACGGTGTACATTTGTAGGCTGTAATGGTGAACCTGAGGTGACGGCCAACAGAAAGTAAATAACAGAAAGAAAGGAAAAACAAAATTGAACGAGTAATGTCTTTACCCTGTGCGGTGTGTGAAGGCTGTGCACACAATCATCCCATTCACTGTTGTAAACAGTCACTGCTAGCTAACATGACTGACCCTGTCTCTGTGGTTACGTCATATCATATATATATTTAAGATAAGATCAGATAACTCTTTATTGTCATTGCACAGTCATACATAGTACAATAATACAATCAAATTGGAAAACTGTCCCACGTCGGCACTACATACAACACGACACGACACAGTAACTTAACTTAGTAATAAAATGAAGAATAAATGTATCTATATTGCACAGTGTTATTATTGCACATTAATTTTT